>NC_084801.1:48711782-49014812 GCF_963169125.1 Humulus lupulus | reverse complement strand
AGCCAACCGCACCATCCAAAATCCTCATATCATGACCATGTCCCATTCCATCAACATCCATCAAAACATCACAAAACCCAAAATACAACCAAATCACAACAAGGCGAGAATTTCATATCATTCAAAGACAAAAATCTAAAATCAAACCACTATCAATAACGAAATACTCAACAAAACAAATATCTAGGGTAAGATCTACTACCTTCTTTTATAGAAATCAATACTCAAAATGGCCACCACTCTTTATCACTTCCCTAGGGATTTTCGAACACCATAAGGAGAAGAATAACAAAGAAAATCTTAGATTCAAGAAGATTAGAAGATGAACTTAAAAATACCAAAACTACCACATATACCCTAGGATTGTTTTCGAAATCCTCTTCTTCTTCTCCTCCTCCTTCTTCCTCTTCTTTATTCCTTTCTTTCTTCTTCATCCAACCTCTCTCTCTCTCTCTTTTCGTCAGTTCTCAAGAACCAAAATGGCTCTTTTCTTTCTTTCCTTCCTTTTATCTAACCCTAGAGAAAAACAACTAGCCTAATGGGATTGAGAAAGTTACCCAAATCTAATCTTTTATTAATTCTATTTTATTTGATTTTTCTTAAATAAAGGAAATAAAGAATATATTAAAAGATGACAATTTCTTTTTCCCATTTTAACTATTATCACCAATTGAATTCATTTAAATTCCAAACAAAATAGGAAAAGAAAATCATCCCTTTTCCCAATCTACTCCACATGCCTCCCCTCATTTCCTTGTCTTTTTTTTTTATTTTCTTTTTAATTCCTTTAATAAAGAAAAAAAGTAAAAGGAAATTAAGTGTAGAAAATACTATTACATGCTCACCATGCAACGCTACACATGCAGACACCCAATTGCTCATGTGCATCTTTACTTACCATGCACCTTGGTGCATTCAACCATAGCTCATTTTACTTACAAATTAAATTAATAAGTCAATAACATAATTAACAATTACATTCACAGAATTCCTACCAAACAATTCAAACAATTAAAATAAATTTATAACACGAAGCTATTAATAATAAAAAAAAGCACAAAATTAAATAATCTAGAAAAATAAATTTGGTGCACTACAACTTTTATCTTGGCCCTACCATCTCGACCTGTGTTTTGCACGCTAATTCCGTCCACAACTTATAAGATGAGCTTCTATATTGGCCCTGCCATCTCAGCCTACATTCTTCACGCCAATGATGTCCACGGCTTATAAGCTGAAATTCTATGTTGGCCCTGCGATCTCGGCCTACGTTCTGCACGCTAACGCCGTCCTTGGCTTATAAGCCGAGCTTCTATGTTGTCCCTGCCATCTCGGCCTATGTTCCATACACTAATGTCGCTCTCAACTTATAAGGTGATTTTTATATTGGCCCTGCCAATTCGGATTGCGTTCTGCATACTAATTCTGCCCTCAACTTATAAGTCGAGCTTTCATATTGGCCCTATCATTTCGGCTTATGTTCCGTACACTAATGTCACCCTCGACTTATAAGTCAAGCTTTTTAATCCACTTAAGCAACTGTAGAGTCATACCGGGGGCCCATTGCCCTATTCCCATCTAATCAGCCTTAGAGCTAGCCTAATGCATCCTATGCTTTATTTTACAGGCAGTCATAGGGTCGTTCAAGCATATATCAAACTTTTTGGTTGGCTTAACCACAACAACCTGCATTCAACACGCTATTATGACCCTTGACTTATAAAACGAGCTTTTCAATCACAAATAACAAATAACACTTGACTTATAAGCCAAGCTTCTCAATCAGGTATAATAGACAAACGCTCAACTTATAAGCCAAGTTTTTCAATCAATTATAATGGATAAACCCCGACTTATAAGCCAAGCTTCTCAATTAGATATAATAGATAATCACTCATTACTTAACACAGGTATGCACCGTGCAATCAACATGTTTACTAAAATATTCTAAGCATGGTTATAATCATATTCAAGAACTGGGGCTCGAGCCCTAACCATAGTCTAGGTGCAGTTTTCTTACCTCAAGTCCTGAGTGATTAGCGTATGGCGACCCCAAGTGCGATCCTTTCCTTCTGAGCCTAACTGTTCACCTTAGTCAAAACCATAACAAGGAATACCAATCAAGAAACGAATCAATAAAGATGTCCGAGCCAAGTCCTAGCCTCAGGGACCTTGAAATCTACTAAACTGGTTCGTAGAACCATTCCCGAGCTTTTAGGTTTGAGTTCCCACAACCTAAATCACATTTTCCTCACTTTTCCCCATTTGAGCCTCGACACGCCCCTAAAAGAGCCATGGTGCTCAACTGTGCAGAGCCCACCAAAATCCTCTGCAACTACGCCTTAGCGCAGCCCGCCAAGCACCACGACGCTAAGAAAGTTTGAGGCAGGGGAATTCATATGAGTCACGACGCCCCAAGAACAACATTGCAGTGCGACCCTGAGAACATAGAAACCATCGATTTCAGAAATCACAACTAACTCCAAATCCATCACAAAACATAGTTTTAACCATAATAATGGTCCTAGCAGCTTAGAAACATAATAAACAAATCTTAAAACTTAACTGAAACCCAACCTCCAAGAAATTCTTTTAAAAACTTTCATAACAAAAAACTAAAACATAAGAACAGAATTACCTCTGCCCAAATAAGATTCCCAATGGTTTCCCTAAGCTTAACAGCTTCCAAATCCCTTAGCAAGCTTGCTTCTAAGCTCTATAATCACAGTTCTCTTCCAAAATCTCAAAAACTTAGAGAGAGAGAGAGAGAGAGCATTGATAGGAGTGAGAGAGCGAGAGAACTGAGTTCTTTTTTTTTCTTTCTGAGTTGATAAACTCAGCTAAGCATATATCACCCTAATGGTCCAAAAGACCAAAATACCCCCCACTTAATACTTTCCTCTCAAAGCCCACTAAGGGAAAAATCATCATTTTGCACTCCTATCTCACATTACACTTGTAATTCCCAATTAATTCCACCAATCCCAGAATATCACTATTTTCCCAAAATACAACTCATACTCCAATGATTCCTGATAACTCATCGAGTTACCAAAATACCCTTGCCTCGCCCCGAGGTAGGTATTAGTCCCCATTGTGACTAGGCCACTATCTTGTTGAAAATGATCGAATCCTGCCGAATATTTCAAATATATCAACATAATAATGTGTTCTCAATCATATAATATCATATAATCACAATTATACCCTCAGCAAGTCAAAATTACAAATATGCCCCTTTAATCAAGGCGCTAAGCCTTATTAGGAACTTGGGACGTTACAAATGCAATGCGCTTTTGAAGGTTCTCAATATGTATGAACTTGCTTCGAGCCAATGCATAAACTTGAGTAAGTCATCAATTACCTTCAGCCCCAACGTTCAGGATGACGTAGAGAACTCCATACAAACAAAATAGGCTTGGTTGGCTGTAAAGAATATACAAAATATTTTGGCCTCCCTGCCTTTATTGGACATAAAAAGAAGGTGGTGTTTCAGGAAATTAAAGAAGGGGTGTGGAAACGCCTTCAGGCATGGAAAATCAAACTTCTTTCTATGGGGGGAAGGAAGTTTCAATAATATTAGTAGCATTAGCCATCCCCAACTATAATAGAGGAGTTGATATTCTCGTGACGGCAGGTGCACTTAGTAATAGAGGAATTGATATTAAAAAATATTGCTTCAGATGTGGTGCTCAAGTTGAAGATGGGTCGCATGAATTATTAGAGTGTCCTTATTCTATGATGTGTTGGGAGACCACTCCATGGTGGGAATTGATTGTCAATTGGGGCGCATGTGCCTTTGACTTTGGTTACCCTGATATGGTAACTAAGTTGAAAAGGGAAGAGGTGGAATGTTACTTTTATATATGCTGGATGTTGTGGTATGAAAGAAACAAAGCTAGAAAGGGTGAGGTTTATAAACTGCCTATTGGTGTCCGTGATGATGCAACTGCCTATCTATATGAATTTCAGAAAAGCAAGGTAGTAATCTCTACATGTACGACACCACCTGTGTCCTTAATCTCCCACGCTTTTCCTATTGGAGATAGATTGGGGACTCATTCACCAATAATGACGGAACAAAGCATGATGAAGATGGGCACTTGGAAACCTCTAGTGGGAGGCACTTACAAGCTAAATATAGATGCGGTAATCTCAATGAGGTCGGGCTTGTTTGGAGTGGGGGCTGTTGTTAGAGATGCCAATGGAGTTGTGGTTCGTTTCCTATCTTGTCATTTTAAAATGACTATTTCTCCATTTGTTGCTGAATCGACGGCTTGTTTGGAAGCTTTGAAATGGTGTGCTGAGAAGGAATTCTCATCCATAACCTAGAAAATGCTTGTAGAAATGCCATTTTAGCAATTTGAGCACCTAGTGCTAATTCAAAAGTTGGCATTATTGTGGGGGATAACCATCATTATTTGGAGCTTTTTCTTGTAGTCTCTAGCCATTTTATCCAACGTGAAGGTAACCAATTAGCACATATGTTGGCTAAGACCAGTTTGAGAGAGGACTTCTTTTCCCTTTCTGATGATGTAATTGCAAGATGTATTTCCAACTTGGTAGATATGGACTCTATTGATTAATTCAATGAAATAACTTTTATTTCAAAAAACAAGTATGAGATAATTATTCAAACTTATAGGTTTTAAGATAAGGTTATTTTTGAATTAATTGATATTTATTTTTCGGGAATAAATATATTGTCAGGCAATTAAAGTGGCTCGTGCCACTCATTGTCTAGCACAGTGAGGGGCACCACTTTTTAGTGCCACATGTCACTGGGATTTGAATTTTTAATTTCAAATAATATTTGTTTATTTAATTATTTAATTATTACTTTAAATTTAATTAAAATAAATAATTAAAATAAAAGACAACTCATCAGTTTGAATTAATAAAATTAAAGAAAACTAAAATTATTTTATTTTATCTTTATAAATCTAAAAAGAAGCGATTTTTTTAGATCAATTGTTCAATTTTATATCGGACTCTCATAAAAGTATTGATAGAATTCTCTAGAACTGAAAATTCTAGAACTTTCTACAATCATTCTCTCTTCTCCAAACTCTCTAGATCTCATGTGTTGAGAACATCTAGAAAGTCTAAATAATCAACCTATGAATCATACATGTCCACACACTTCCTTGTGTAATGACATGGAAGGCTAAGGAGTGAGTCTTCACTGGATAGGAAGATCGTTTAATTATACTGAAAGACTCAAGGAATCTTGATTGGCTACAAGAGGTGATCTACTTTTCCTTGTATGTGTTGATTTAATGAATATATATATGTATCGATCTTGGCTTAGTATTAATGATTTTTTAAAATCCCCACACCCCACCTTCAACTGCGTCCCTGATATTATTCATATCAATACCAACACTTAGAGGGGGGCCTCGGGAAGAGAGGGTTGTGATGCATTGCCTCCTTGGAGGCATTGCATTGCCTAAACTCGAAGGGTTTTGAAAACCCAGCAGGTGATGCATCGCCTGCTAGTAGGCGACGCATCACATGACGTGTTCGTACGGACACGTTTTTTAAGCTCCAAATGATGAGTTTTGAGGCTCTAATCTTATTTACTAGACTCAATGACAATGTCTATACTATAAAAGGGTTCTCTTAGAGTTTTAGAGACTTGATCACTCTCTCAAATCTCTCTCTAACCTTTCTTTCTGTCTAGCTTTAGAGAATCTCAAGTTTTATCTAAGAAACTCATAAAGAAAATGTTTGGCTTTGTGAGTTTAAGGCTTGTTCAATCCCAATTCTCATTTCCTCCTAAGAAAAGCCTCAAGCATCAATGGAAGGATAGGAAATAGAGGATTAGGACAGTGATACAAATCGTGTATAAGCCTTTGGTTGTGTTTTTGCATAAAGAAGAAGAACTTCAAAGTGGTGGTTCAACAAGGGTTTTAAAGCTTCATCAAGGTTGAAGAAGTATGTTCTACAACTAGGGTTTGCATCATATATCTCATTCTTTCTTTGGTCTCTATCAAGCATAATTTTGTGTAGATCCTAAATATTGTGGTGGTGTAATCTCACTCTCCTCCAACATTAGGTGCCTACGCGATGGCCGCAGAATGGTAGGTGTTGCTAGTGACCCCCTCGCCGAGAGCCATCTTGTCGATGGTGGCATCACCATAGTTCCCTCGCCAACAACGCCTGTGATGGGGCGATCTCGCCGAGATGACCCTCACACAAGGTGGCTCTGTCAATGACGCCTCGCCATGCGGCCTCCTCACCAACGACACCTTCATCAACAACCTTAATGATGTTGTTCTCTAAACCCTCAGAACGATCATCCTCAACCTCGCTGGTCTTTTCAATGAGGCAACCGTTGCAATAACCTAGGATATCCATAGCGGCCAGCTCGCCTAAGAAGCTAAAGTCGAAATCGTGGCTGAACCTCTAGATAGAAAACATGTTGTTGGTCTTTTCGCAGCCGCTCTTGTGGGACGCCTCAATCTCACATTCACAACATATTTCACATATCAATGCTGAGAAAATATGTCAATGACCCCGCGCATGTGCTCTGTTACGAGCCAATAAGCGTTGATCCTCAACTACGTTACGAAGAAAGTTGGTGGCGATTATGGACGGAAAAGACAAAGTGTTGAGGAACAAGTTAATGTCGTTATTTAAAGTTCAATGGTGTAACCAAAACACTATGGAAGGCGCTTTGGAGACAGAGGCCAAAGTGAAAGAGTTATATCCCCATCTATTTTAAGTTTCAGGATGAAAATTTTATAAATTTTAGGTATTGTAACGCCCCGCACTCCAGGCACCTACTAGTACCTATGACGGTATGGTGAGATATTTATGAATATTATTTTTATTAATAATATATGCTTGAGAGCAAATTTTATGTTGTTAATGTTAGCCAATGTGTGAAATGTTCAGTTTTGAGACAAACCGAGAATTTCAGTCTCATACCGAAATGGAAACTCTAACCGGTTGAATTCTTAGATAAAATATAATTGGAAATGCTTAATTATGGAAAAATATTAATGGGCATAAAATTATTGATTGGTTTTATTTTAAGGTCTAAAAAGAGTTATTTTTGTGAAAAATCTTTAAAATCATATTTTAGTGAAAAATGCTTATTTAGCTAAAAATAGAACTTTAGAAATACTAACTATTCTTGTTGCTGGTTTTAGGAGTGTTCCAAATCTCATCCTTGTTCTCATAAATCCCGGTGTTAGTAAGGAAAATAGGATAGTTTTTGTATGCTTATATGTTATGATATGTTATGATATATATATATATATATGAATATATTTTTATGTTGCTTGGGGCTCATAGTTTCTTAGCTAGCAAACCTCAATGTATTTTAAGGCTCATAGTTTCTTAGCAAGTAAACCCCAATGTTTTTATGTTATTTAGGGCTCATAGTTGCTTAGCTAGCAAACCTCAATGTATTTTGAAGCTTATAGTTGCTTAGCTAGCAAACCCTAATGTTTACCATGTACATGGGTCAGAATTGTGATATATGTTTATAGTATATGTTGTTTTATAGTATATGTTTTGTAGTCTTATGTTTATGTCTAATGTTGTATGTGCTAGTAGATTTTTCGTGCTGGGCATTAGGTTCATTCCTTTAATTTTATGTATGCAGGATAATAGTTATGGCGTCGGAAGGATTCATGGTAGCTTGGTTTGTGTATTAAGGATGAAGGGATTCGATGGACTACGTGAACGATTCGAAGACAATGTTATTTTTAGTCTCTTTAAATTATGTTTTTATGTATTTTCCTCACTTAGCTTTACAATTTCCTTTAGTTTAAACTTATGTTTTATTTTAAAACAATGGGATCTCATACCGCTCATTATGTATTTCAATATTTACTTTGGAGTTTTTAATAAAATTATGATTAATTCTTATGTATGTTTTCTAAAAAATAGTGGTTATGTCTAGTAGTTTTAATGATCCAAGGCCTTAGAATTAGTTGGGTCATTATAGTTGGTATCAGAGCAATGGTTCATTCGTATGAAGTTATCCTTGATACACACGCTCAAGCTCCGAATCTAACCGCAAATGTAAGTATTTATGTTATAGTTATTATGTTTATATGTATAGCTAACGTTTTACCCTTATGTTTTCAGTTAAGAATGAATGGAGCATGAACTTATGAGGATATCCGAGCCATTAAGGCCTTGAAAGGAATTAGAGAGCCAAGAAATACCGTAGGAGTGCTAGAAAGAATCACTCAAAGATTACTCTTATTCCACAGGGAGATAGGTCACCTCCAAGCGACTAAGCAAATCATGTTGAGAGCTACGGAGCAATATGCTTTAGCAATTAGACTTTTTAAAGATTATCCTAATGTAATTGCAACCTTAGAAGATATATGGGAGACTATAGATCATGAGGATAAATTATCGGTAGCTATGAGATATTATTTTCTCGTACTTAGGTTCACTTCTAAAATGGAATTCCAATTCACAAGCGAGCAAAAACATAGAATTTTTACGAATCTTCCTCGAGGGCATTTTGAGGCTCAAGATAATGATGATTATGAGGAGATAAACGATGATATGATAGATGAAAGATCAGATGTAGAAGATCCCGATTTTTAGAATAGATTAGTTTCTTTATTTATTTTATTTATTATTTTTGCTTTTATGATTGTACATAGTGAAATCTGTTTTTCCAAATGAATATCATTGTTATTTTGATGACATGTATGAGTTTGATTTTCTTTTGCAATCATAATAAATAATAAATTTAATAAATAATGACCAAGTTCGGTGAGGGTGGATATAAATCAATGGACCAGGTTCCATATTGAGAGTTAGGGGGCCATAGTAGTGGGAACGACTTTACTGATCCAACCCTCCATCAATATGGTTAACTTTGGAACAACGACGAGTTTTGAGCCTGAGAATTATGTAATATAGGATGATTAGAAACACACTTAGAATGTAATAAAGATGGCTTATTTTTCTAAGTTTAGAAACACACCCTAATTATAAAGAAGGCTCATATAATTTTTCATAAGAAGTAATAATAAATAGGTTCGAGTTATGTTTGCTTAGATTAAGTTTTGCCTTATAGCCTATTAGGGTAAGTTCTAATATGTTTTCTCGACTATTAGAAGGTCTGCACGCACAAACGCTGATGCCTCCAGCACCGCTCATGAGACTAATGAAGCCCTTCCAGTTTGCAGGCGTGCTACCACTACTGTTGTTACTCAAACTCTCCCGCCGCCGTCGGTTGACATCACCGTAGAAGTTGTCTAGCTACAATAACAAGTGGGAGAGCTGCTACAACAAAACCGACAACAAACTCAGCCGCAACCACAACATAGCAAAAATAATAGGCAGAAGAGAAAGCATCCCGATAGTAAGCAGGCCAATGGTGACAAGAGATTACAAGTAAGTGATACGTCGGGTTATGTAGAGTACCTGCAGTGCTCCAAATGCCAAAAGAAACATCTTGGGGAGTGTCGTGCAAATACCAAGGGATGATACAATTGTTGTTAGGAAGGACACTAGAAGAGAGAATGTCCCCAGCTCAAGCCAGAGGGAAAAAGGGAAGACAAGATGGTTCCTGCCAGGGTATTTGCCTTAACCCAAGGAGAAGCTGACGCTACCAATAAAGTAGTCACAAGTCAGATTCCCATCCTTGATAGTATATGTTCAAGTATTATTTGATTTGAGAATAGCATACTCGTATATCTCGTTAGGAATGAGAGAGAAATTAGAAAAACCTTGTAGAACTAGGTTTGTAATAGATTTGCTTTCGGGCGAAGTAGTCCTATCATCACGGATAGTACGAGGCGTATCGATCAAGATTGAGGACCTAGAACTAGAAGAAGACCTGATAGAACTAGAAATCAAAGACTTCGACGTGATACTAGGCATGGACTGGCTAGCAAGGCATGGCGCAACCATCGACTGCAAACACAAGAAAGTGACATTTGAGACTCCTGACGGCCAGAGGCTGTGCTTTATGGGACAAGTTTAAGGACTACGCACACCGCTTATATCATCTCTCAAAGCTCAGAGGATGATAGAAAAAGGATGTTACACATTCTTAGCTAGCGTCATGGATGTGGTAAAGGAAACACCACTAAAAGTTGGAGATGTCCACATTGTAAAGGAATTTCCATAAGTATTTCCTAACAACTTACCAGGGCTGCCGCTGACTCAGGAAATTAACTTCAAAATCGAATTAGTACCAAGCACCGAGCCTATCTCCAAGGCACCATACTGGATGGCACCTACTGAACTCAAGGAGTTAAAGATGCAGCTACAAGAACTCCTAGACTTGGGTTTCATTAGACCAAGCCATTCGCCATGGGGAGCACCGGTTCTATTTGTGAAGAAAAAGGACGGAAGCATGCATATGTGCATAGATTACTGCGAGCTGAATAAGGTGACGATTATGAATAAGTACCCGCTACCCGGAATTGATGACTTGTTTGATCAACTCCGAGGTGCGACCGTGTTTTCAAAGATTGATTTACGGTCCGGGTATAATCAGCTCAAGGTACGGGAAAATGATATTCCTATGACAACTTTTAGAACTCGTTATGGGCATTTCGAGTTTCTAGTTATGTCTTTCGGTCTTACCAACGTTCCAACCACTTTTATGGATTTAATGAATAGGGTCTTTAAGGACTACTTGTATGAATTCGTCGTAGTGTTCATCGACGATATCTTGGTATACTCAAAGGACAAAGTCGAGCACGAGGAACATTTAAGGTTTATTTTGTTACGACTAAAAGGACCATCAACTTTATGCTAAGCTCAAGAAGTGCAAATTTTGGCTTTCGCAAGTAGCATTCCTTGGGTACATTGTCTCCAAGGACGGAGTTGCAGTAGAACCATCTAAGGTAGAGGCTTTGAAGGATTGGCCAAGACCAAAGAACGCATCAGAGGTAAGAAGCTTTTTGGGATTAGCAGGTTATTATCAGAGGTTTGTAGAGGGCTTTTCTAAGATAGCCACTCCATTTACCAACATGACCCAAAAAAACAAAGGTTCAACTGGACTGATAGATGTAAAGAGAGCTTCCAGTTGCTTAAGGATAAGCTATGCTCAGCACCAGTATTTTGTGTATCGACACCCAATGAAAAGTTTGTAGTCTACTGTGATGTGTCAAAGCAAGGTTTGGGTTGTGTTCTGATACAGAACAACAAGGTGATAGCCTACACGTCAAAGGAGCTGAAGGAATATGAGCAACGCTATCCAACACATGATATGGAGTTGGCAGTGGTGGTCTTTGCATTAAAAATATGGTTCCATTATCTTTATGGAGAACGGTGTGAGATTTATACGGACCACAAAAGCTTAAATTATTTCTTCACGCAAAAGGAGCTCAACATGAGGCAGCACAGGTGGTTAGAACTAGTAAAGGATTATGACTGTGAAATTCTATACCACCTAGGAAAGGGAAACGTAGTTGCTGATGTGCTAAGTAGGAAAAGTTATGGATGTATAGCAGCTTTAGTTGGAATAGAAAAGCTGCTACAGCAAGAGCTGATCAATGCTGGAATAGAAGTAGTCATTGGTAAACTGGCTAACTTGTCCATCAAGTCAAGTCTGTTAGAAGATATACGGATCAGGAAAGGGCATGATGACACATTAGTAGCACATATGGATGCAGTTAAAGAAGGCAAGGCCACAAATTTCTCAATATCAAAACAGGGGTTCTTGAGATATAAGGATCAAGTATGCGTGCCGAATGATCATGGAATTAAGATGAAGATTTTAGAAGAATCGCACAATACCCCATACTCAGTTCACCCGGGGTCGACCAAGATGACTCACGACATTAAGGCAATATATGTGTTGCCAGGTATAAAGAAAGATGTAGCGGAATTTGTGTCTAAATGTTTAGTATGCTAGCAAGTGAAAGCAGAACATTAGCAGCCTGCAGGCTTATTGCAATCACTTAGCATTCCATAATGTAAATGGGATGATATAGCAATGGATTACGTGATGGGTTTGCCACGAACAAGTAAGAAGCATGATTCGGCTTGGGTAGTAATAGATAGACTAACCTTGTCAGCTCATTTCCTACCTTAAGACTTCATATACAGCAGATCAATACGCCGACATTTATGTTCAAGAAATAGTATGACTGCATGGAATCCCTAAGACAATAGTATCCGATAGATGATCAGTGTTTACATCGAGATTTTGGGGTAGTTTTCAGTAAGCCATGGGTACCAAGTTAAGTCTTAGTACGACATTTCATCCTCAGACACACGGTCAACCTCTTCTAACACATCACCAAGTCAGGACCTAACTCAAGGAAAAGAATGAAACAAGGGAAGAAATGGGTATTTCGAAACTAGAAAGTTACCTCCTTGATGATCAAAGTTGCATGCAAGGTTCTAAGTGAGCTTGAGAGACTTGTGGCTGCCTTGAGCTTCTAGACCTTAAAACCATGGTTAAAAGTGGATAAAACTCAGAGATCATAATGCAGAAATGGAGCCCTAGGCATCGACATAGAGAAGAAGAAGAAGAAGAAGAAGGGATAGAAGAACTTACCTTGAAACTAGGTTTCTCAAGCGTCCATGGAGGTTTCCTCGAGGAAGAAATAAAGAGAGAGAGAGAGAGAGAGAGAGAGAGAGAGAGAGAGAGAGAGAGAAATCAACAAAATTGAGAGGGAGAGAGAGTAGAGTGATCTAAAATTTTCAGAGCTTGATTGAAAGAAATGAGAGGGAGTGGGTGTGATGATGGTGAGTTGATGTGGGTTGGGGTACAGTGGCTTCCTAGGCTCAACAAGTGTCACATGACTATTTAGAGTTGACGAAACATGTGATTAGCGCACTACACTCACAGTTAGCCACCTTCTAATGATCCCTTAATTTCTCATTTTGATATAAATAATTAACTTAAAAACATAAAAGTACAATGCATTCTCGGATTTTGGCATGAGTGCCTTTTGAAATATGCCTAAAAGTCCACTTAAGGGGTGGTTGAGCCCAAAAATAAGGCCCATGGGTGGTATAAACCTAAAGGCCATTGAAACATGATAAAAATGTAAATATAGCCATCCAAAATGTCATCAAAGTCCCCTTTGTAGCATTTGTTGAAACCATTTTAATTTTTTTACCCCAATAAGGCCAAATAAGCATTTTCTCTCAAAATACATATTAGGATTCTTTCCTAGGAATTTTATTTAAAATTTTCTCATGTAGCATTCTTAATATTCATATGCCCAAAGTAAATGTTTTCGCCATAATTATTTATTTTCCAATATCTATTATTCGAGATTTTTCCCTTGTAAGGTTTTTGTTTCGGTCTGGGACCTAAATTCTTAGTTTGACCAAAAGTCAATTAAATTCATAGTAATGCCACATCTTAATTTGAACTTTGATTTTCAAATCGTAATACAACCCCAGTATGATATACATTATGGTAATAAAATCTCGATTTGAATTTCTATTACCACGTGCCCGAAACACGAGGTGTTACAAACGCGTCGCTCGGCCACAAAATGGTAGACCAGACGACGTGCCATCTGGTGCTACGCGTCACCTAGGTCGTTCGTACGAATCCATTTAATGACATGTTTTTTGCTCCGAAATTAAAATTAAAATGTTATAATGTCATTGGTTTATTCTAACGAGGTTCCTATACTATTTTAAGAGTTCATTTGAGTAAATTGGTCAATTGATTACTCATCTCTTTCAATTAAAGAACTCTCTCTCTCTCTCTCTAGCTTTCAAGATTACTAGTTTTCTCCAAGATCTTCATCAGGAAAGCTTGACTTGTATGAAGAGCCAAGGCTTGTGAATCCCAATCTCATTCCATTGTAGTAGCTTCAAGAAATTTCAAGGACAAGGCTATGAATAGAGATTTTTGGACAACAAATTTTCATTCGTATCAAGCCTTGTTGCTTTTGTGATTGGCATAAAATCATAGACTTGTGATTTTATGTTTGAATGTTGTTCTTCAAGGAAGGTCCACTCTACACTCATTCATTTGTATTTATGTACTTTGTGTTGGGAATAGTACACTTAAAACAATTGTAGTTGACAAATGTTTTAAATGAAATAAATAATTGAATTGAATTACTATCCATATAGAATATGTCTAATATTATATGATAATATTAAGTGAATATCATAAAATTCCAAAGTTTATCTATGTGATTTTAATCTCATATTGGTATAGGAGGATAAACATAAATAGTTCGTAGTAAAATAAAGTTATGGAATTTTTAAACTAATTACTACTATACGGTCCACTAGTATTATGAAAACATGTGACCTAGATCCAGGATACTATTGTAGTAGGACACTTTAGTGGAGGTAGTTTGCATGTTGAGAGTATGTAGAATTGGATCAGATGTAATTTATTAATACTTGTTTAAACATCGTTTCATAGTATTAATCAAACACATCAAACTATGATCATATAGATGATGATCTTAATCCTGAGGTTACTATGAACTACTATATATGTTATCTGGTCCTTTGATTCATGCGTTAAATTTTGTTAGAATGATCGGCTAAGAACAATTGTTTTGGGGACTCAATGATGTATATGGTTGGGGATGTAGTTGAACAGATATGGAATATATACCTTCTAATAGATTGAATAATGGTTCCCTATTGGGTTGACTTTAGGAACTAAAAAGGTTGTGAGCGCTCACGTCGCAAACTTGTTGTGACTCAACCTTCACTAGTAAAGTCAATGATACTCTAGGAACAATATATAGTTAAAAGGGTAAAACAGTAATTTTATTCCCTTTTAATTATGAACCATTAATAGAGAATTAACGTACTTAGTAAATTGACACTTTATTCTTAATAAAGTACTTAGTAAATATATGTCTATAATTATCAAGAGTTCAATCTCATATTTTTAGTGGAGTAATCATGAGATTAATAAATATGATTATTTAATCAAAGAGCTTTGATTGATAATTTATTATTGATTGGAGCTTGATATTATAGGCCATAGGTCCCCAGGGTGGCTCTATCAACACCATCTCAAGGTAAGAGTTGATACAAGTGTATAACTGTAATTTGGAAATTTGAGAAGAATTTTTTTATTCGGGTCAATTATGCAAATATATAATAATTGAAGTTGAATAATTAATTTAGAATTAATTATTAATTTCATAATTATATTTCATAATTTAAATATATAAATGTTCTAATTTCATATAAATGACTAAATAAATTAATTTTTAAAATTTATTATTTTATTTGAGTGGGAGAAAATAAAATTGGTAAGTCAAAAATAGTTTTTAATTTATTGAATTTTAAAAGATGATGATAATGATGATCATCAATTTGAATTTAGAATTTAGAATTTAGAATTTAAATTTTGAAATATGGTTGTCATCTTTTACTTAAAAAGATTAACAACTTATTTTGTGGGAGATTGATTAAGTTAAATAATTAAATTAAAGAAAAATGCAAAATCCCTGAAAGGGGAATAGTAGTACACGCCAGACACAGTCCAAAGTCTGTGCCATGCGTGTACCACTATACAAATATTGTATCTTTGTAGTTTTCATTTTATTTATTTAATTATTTAACAATTTGAAAATGATTTTTTCAAATATGGTAAGTTAGACTTTTACCTAAAAATCAAACCCTATCATAATTATTATATTATATTATATTATAATTATTATTTGGAATAATAAGGTAATATAAATATCTATATATATGATATTGAAGAAGAAGAGAAATAAAAACACACACACACACAAGAAAAACACACCAGATACAACAATACACAATTCAGAATAGTTCTAAGAAATTTTTGTTTGACAAAAACTCTCTCTATTTCTTCTTCTTTATTCAAACCATTCTAAGACCATAATCCAAGTTCTCATGTGTTTAGAAATACTTGTGATTCCTTAAATACAAACCCATGTTCTATGTGCCCACACACAACTTGAGTTGTAGAGAACACTCTGGAAGATCGTGGTTTGAATGCTCAAATCTTTGGATAGGAAGATCGATAATAATACGAAAAAGACTCAAGGACACTTGATAGGCTTCAAGAGGTAAAATTTTATGCATATATCGTATATTTATTTACATATTTATTGCATGATTAATAGTATTGTATGATAATGTTTCTGGATTGTTTTCTTGGTCATATAAATTGTTTATATGATTAATGATTTTTTTTATTGTTGTTGTTCTTTTTTTCACACTATATATGAAACAATAATGGGCCCACCACGCGTGAGTTTTCGTTGCGTCATCTGATTGGTTTTCCAACACTTTAAGATTATCTTCCATTTGAGTTACATTGTTTGCTATTATTGTTTTGAGTTGTAATACAAAACCAAGGTTATTAGCCTTAGCCCCCAACAATTAATGCTCTTGATAAACCATTGGCTACCCTTGAGAGGGATTTATGATTTGGATACCAGTTGTGAGACTCGGTTCTCCGCTATGGTTTGAAAAGTATACTAGGGGGATATCTTTGGAAACTCACTAGTTGGTTTCTTGGGTCAATGTTTTTATTATTATGCATCTGCTCTCTGGTATAGCTTTCTGCATGTTTAAAATGATTATTCTTTCTATTTCTGAAATAGTTAATACAGCCAAGATGCTTAGGTATTCTTTTAATTATTTGTTTAGGGTCCGGATTTATCCAGACCCTAAGTATGGTAAGATATCTGTTGTACAGACAACAACTTGGTTATTGACCCATTTTTGTATTTATTTTGCTTTCTGTTGTGAGATTTATGGCACATTTATTATTCTGTAATCAGATTTGGAATAAATCAATGGAGAAATGAATGAGAATAAAATATGGAACAATTAGAATCAGTAATTGTACTATGTTGTTTACTAAAACTAACTGGAAATGGAATAAGAATTATTTTTTCTTATTTACCTAATTAGGAAACGTAATCAGAATGCTTAAATTGACTAAATTATTCTTTTAAAAAATATTTGTTTATGTATTTAAGGGGTAAAATGTTTTTTATTTTTAAGTATAACAAATAAAAAATAAATAAATGCATTAAGGGTAATGTAATTCCTTGAGAAAAAAAAGGGGGAAGGAATCCTTTTCTTTTCTCCATAATTTATATGGGTCCCAATAACTTCCCTGTTACTATGTTTAGTAAATAAATGAATGAGAATCATTACTACACAAATTATTCTCATTATCTTTAAGTAAACATGCCAATGGGGTGAACATGCCTGAGAAACTTGTTTTTTTGAGAAACCCGACAAATTTGGGGTTATGATACTCTGATTAAATCTCATTTGTTGTCCCCAAATCTTTGTTGAGAATTTTGCTTTCTTTTCTTTTCATAATTTTTTTTAGTGGTGATGTTCTTAGCTGCACTATTTAATTATGGTTTAGTATTAGTCTCTTATAGTTATTAGTTAGGAATATTAAGTCCATAGTGAAAATAATAATTATGTTTAGGATTGGCATTTACTGCTATATTTGAATGTATAAGAACTTCTTTACACTCTTCCAATTTTTTAGTATGCAGTTGCTAAGACATGGACCAAATGGAAAATGATGATTGCCCATCTTATTCAAAATGATGACATCATAGAGATGATGATTATTTTTCATTTGTGTATCATTTTTTAAACATGTTATCATCTCATGTCCCTATACATGGGAAATCTTTTCTGTTATGGAGGGTTATGGATTCAATCTTTCATATGTATGTTATAGTTTTTACTTTTGATTCCATGTTTCTAATGTAATTTGATCTGATGACTGAAGTTACTCATGATTTTACATGTTTGATTTGCTCTATCCAGGCATTTGCGAGGATTGAAAATCATTATTTTTCCAATAAAGCATTTTTTTCCTTCAGATTCTCATTCCCGCTGCAAATCTGAACGAATCTGAATCTTACTTTGGTTTGGTTCAATGTTTAGAATTGGAACTTTAGAAACTTGTTGTAATATCTTTGGATTTTATGGTTGTATTTGAACTTTATGAATATTTTATGTTTGTATTATTTGGACTTTATGTTTGTATTTTGGACTTGAGAGATTACGGACTTGATTATACGAATTATTATAAAATTTATAATTTTTGTTTCAAAATTTGTTTTAAAATTAAGTTTTTAGGGATTTTTGTTTCACAATTGTATGGAAAAAAAACTTATCAAATTTAACAAAAAATAATTGAACCAAGTGGCTTTTACAAGATTTTCTCAATTTATTTTTCATAAAAAATGTTAAAAGTAAGAAAAATGATAAAAATGGTAAACATTTTACCAAAGCCCACTAAAGGCCCGAATCTGAAAACAGTCCCATCCAAATCTAAAACCCACACTCATCCGACCCTACCACACCCGAAAACCCAAAATCCGAAAAATCTGAAAAAACATTTCGTGCGAGTTTGGTATCCATTTTCCAAACTCGTAACCCACAAAACTAGAACCTGATACGCTTGAAACCTGAAAATCCAACTTGTGTGCACCCCTAGTGAGATTGAATTTACTAAGTGTTATCACTTACCTAGTTATTTCATGTGTAGGTAAGGGGAAAGATAAGTTGGGACAGTAAGCACCAGAGCCTGCTCGTGAGGATGTACATGTGGCCTGACCTCTTGGAAGATTGCACTTTTGAAATACTTTTTAAATTATGTCTTAAACTCTTTTGATTCACTGTAAAACTTTAAAGAGAAAATGTAAATATTTTTAGTGTGTGCACACATTGTTTTTACAAGTTTCTTTTATATGAATTTTTTTAGAACTTTTAATTAATGAAAATGGTTTAAATTTCTACAAAATCTGTGTTGGTATTTTTGGGTCGTTACAAATGGTATCAAAGCTCTAGTTGAGTTAATTCTGTAGACAAATCGACATGTACATTGCGCTAGGTAGACCGAAACCTGCTGTAAGTATTGCCTTTAAATTTATTTTAGTTTGTTTATTTCTTTGTTAATCACATAATTGTTATAAATTGTAGATTAAGATGGTGGATCAACCTTGGGTGATACATCCTATTATAGTCAGCTTATCTATAGTATACACCTTATAGCAGAGGATTAACATTTATGAGTCCTTTCAAAGGATGGGACCACAGCAGATCAATGGAACAGATCGAGATCCGTCCAATGTGTGGGATTGGACGTATGGCATGGATCATATTCTCAGTGCAAGTCACATCCCTGCTGAGTTTTAAGTGAGAATAGCCTGCCTGCATCTATAAGGATAAGCTTTCTGGTGGTTCCAGGTCTGACATATGGAGCCATTCATTGACTCATGGATTGAGTTCCAGATTTCCATCAAGTTTGATTACGAGTCGCTTCACAGCCAATCACAGTGGTAACTATGATACCAAAGGGAGTTGATTGCACACAATCGCCAGGCAGCTCAAGAGATAGCCTGTAAGGCAGTCTAGTTAGAGGCAGCAGCAGCAGCGGCCCTTGACAGTGAAGTGAAGGAGGAAGACTCCAAGGATGATCTTGAGGAAAATCCAGAGGAAGACATGGAGGAGGATTTAGACGAGGAGACTAACTTCAACTTAGATATCATAGTGAGTTAGATAGATAGACTATATATTTTTAGACAGTAACCAAATTTAATTATATATTTTTTATCAGTGGTATATAGAACCCATATGTTAGAGCTAATTTTTGTAAATCCTTTAGGATAACTAATCTCAACTAACCTATACCTTATGGCTAATTTTTGTAAATCCCATAGGGTGACCGAGCCTAACCTTGAAACTTGTATAAAGTTATCATTTATGTAGTAAAGTGTTCTTTATGTTCTAAATGTAGATTTTTGTGCTACGTGTGATATGTTTGGTGTTCTTAATTTTTACATTAAGTAACTATTTATATTGATACTATTCTCTCGTCGTTACCTTACTATATGAACTTCTATGTAAGAACAAACATGGTGCCTACAACCAAGGCACAATGAGTTCAACCCACACTACATGAGAAAGTACAAGAACTGCAGAGGGCTTTGGAGGAACAGAGAACTCTACGAGAGGAAGATAGGAAATGATAGGCAGACGCTGAAGCTCAACAAGGTGAAATGTTCTAGACATTACTACAATGACTTTCGGCAACACCTAATAATGCTATAAATAGTCAAGTACCACCTATAGTCGAAGTACAAAACCTTGAATCGCAGGCTGAGGCCGAACAGTTTAATTTTCCAGCAGGGGTACCAGAAGTTGCTCGACCAAAACCTATCTTTGAAAGGTTTTGCAAACATAACCCACCTGTCTTTGAAGGGACTATTGACCCCATGGTGGCAGAAGAATGGATCAGTATCCTGGAACAAATTTTTCAACTCATAGAAGTTACTGAATATGAGAATGTGGTTTGTGTAGATTATATGCTGAGGAAGGATCCCTGCATCTGGTGGGATACAAGAAAGATGAACCATTATGCAGAAAAGATGAAGTGGCTGGAATTTTTGTTGTTATTCAACTCAAAGTATTATAGTCGGATGGTGAGGCCACAAAGCGGTTGAGTTCTCTAATCTGAAGCATGAAACATTGAGTGTGCAAGAATATGTTTGTAAGTTTGACGAACTATCGAGGTTCACACTAGATTTGATCATTACTGAGGCGAACAAAGTTGGAGGTTTATGAAAGGCTTAAGAGGGGACATTGTACAATTTGTGGTTACCAGGAGAATGGGCCCGGAAGCTTATGAAGAGGCAGTGGAGTGAGCTATCTGCCAAGAGGCGTGGGTAGTAGAAGAAAGAAAAGAGCCACAAAGAATTGAGGAGTAGAGGTATACTCCAACTAATCAAGGACTGCTTCAGGCCAACAGAAGTGGACTGAGGGGAAGGTTCACTTCCAGATGCAACCAAAATTCTAGAAGGTCGAACAGTCAAGGTGGTTAAAGGATTAACATTGGTGGAGGTAACAAGAGGAAGGCGGGACCTTCCAGTCGAGGGTCAAATTTTAACAAGAAGCCCAGGCGTGACTTTAAGAGTTGGCCTATCTGTACCAAATGCAAATGACTCCATCTGAGAGAATTCCACTCCAAGGCCTATTAAATTATTAGTTTATGATCATGTGATTGACAGTGCAATGGAAGCATGGGATAATATTTCAATGCAATAATAACAATTATTAAAGCATAAGAACGAATCACCTAAGAACCATAACTATAATGGGATCTTTCTTATGTGACATGAATCTGAATAAAATAGAAAATTACAAATACCTTTTCTGGATGTAGAACACGTGTAGATCAAATAGCGTTGTAGCCTCCTAACCCACCATCTTCCATTATATGGCTCACACAAAGAGAAGGAGACAGGTGTATGTCTATGTTATTTGGTACGATACACAAGAACACACTGTTGAATCTCAAAACATGAGAGTGTTCTTCTCACAATACAGAGAGAACAAAGTTCTTTATTTTTCTCTCTTGGCAAATAGTGTGAAAATGCATCTGATGTCTCTTCTTCTCTCTTGATGTTATATTCTATTTATACAACAATCAAAAGAAGACCTAGTCCTAATCTCATTGGGCCTATGTGTTGGCCACAGTTGTTGAGCCTTTATCATATTATTTTATGTAGTATACAATTGTACCACAAAATTAAATATGATTAAATTAATTTTCAATTCAAAATTATTTTCACAAAATTATTAAAATAATTTCATTTGCCATTAAATATTATTTCATTAACAATATTTTAAATATTATTTCATAAACAATATATTAAATATTATTTCACAAATAATATTTATTAGTGAGATTAAAAATAATACTTTATTATTTTTAATTATTTCATTTTAATACCAAAATTCTACCTCTGTATTATTGAGCTAGTACAAGGACAGTATGAATCCGTAGTTCTAAGCTCCAATAATTTAATTAAATTCACTAACTCTTAGTTCCATTAATTAATTTATTAATTACGAATTATTCCACTCGAGATTCATAGTTGAATTCTCATAACTACAGTCTTATATTATTAGAAGCAATAACTATAAATTCGTCCATCGATTTATTCATTACATGAGTTGTGACCCTCTGCTAGTTGTTCATAATTAAAGCTAGGTCTTAATGTCCGTTAACCTATCTAATTATCTATTTATCAATTAGTTCCATTGATTCTCTAATGAACATTATTCTATAAATTTAATTACAGAATGAAATTTATGTTCTCAAACATAGATTGAGCACTCTATGTTCAAGTCCCCAATCAACACTAAAAGTAACAACTAATCTACTTTCATTTAAGTAAGGAGCATATTCCACATATGTGAAGTATGTTCTCAACCTCTTGTAGTTCTATGACTCCAAGATATCAAGAATTTTGTCGTAGGAATATTGAACCTTACCCGAAGTCATAAAAGCAAAAATAGGAGTTCATTACTCACTTCAGGATTGAGGTCAAGTCTCAAACAACCATCAATTTATGAATGTTGAAATTCTATATTTTGACAGAGAATATCAAAAGTTCTTTCTTTATTGTGTCCCAGTCCAATACACTCTATATTGTATACAGTACCTCTATCTCTTTGTGTCGCTACACTTAACAGTCTAGATAAACTACTCTCTATTAAACAGAAGATAGACCATGCTCATAATCTTTATCAAATAAAGCTCCCACTTTATTTAGCGATTACAATTTTTTTTATATTATTATCTTGAATTAAATCCTATGGTATATATATATCATTATGCATATACTTAATTCAAGACCACATCAATAATATTGGACCTTCATGATAAATGGCATGTATAGTTAAATACAAATATGAATGCAAAATATTAACTTTATTTAATTAACAATAATCGTTCATATAGAATTATGCTTTAAGGCACAAATCCCAACATATAATGCAGTGGTTATAGACTTTTTTCCAAGGAATGCACAAGTTCGTGTATGAATAGCGAAAAGGATTAGTAGAAACAAATGGGAGCCTTGCCACAGGTCTTTACTTTCACTCAAGGTGATGAAGGAGCCGGACCATCAGAGATGGTGTCAAGTGAGATTCCTATCACCCAAACTTCAGCATATGCATTGATGGACATCAGTGCATCACATTCTTTCATATTTGCTTCCTTTGTGGAGAAAATAGATAGAAGGCTTGAGCCTATGTCTAATGTTTGTGGAGTATCCTTCTCTTTAGGAGAGGACATGTCAGCACGGTCATGGGTTAAAGCGTACCAGTCTGTGTAGATGGTCGTGAGCTAATAGTCAACCTGTTAGTCTTGGACTTACATGAGTACGATATCATATTTTGTATGGATTGGTTCACCAAATATGGGGTCGTTATCAACTGCAAGTGCAGAAAAGTGGTGTTCACTCCGGTATGTGAGCAACTGTTTAAATTCAAGTTCACGTCCAGATAAAAGAAGTGGTCGATGATCTTTATTGGTTTCTTCTTTTAGTTGCACTTATTAGCTTGTATTAACTAATTGTTGGGCTTGTGGGGAGCATAAACATGTAGATTAAAGGTTTGAGCAAAGGATATAAGTGCTAGAGGTCATCCAAAGCTAATCAAGTTGTCTACAAGAGGAATATGGTCACTTCCACTATATTTATGTTTGATTTTTTGAATAATCTGCCATGTTTGAGTAATTTGATGTGTTTAAATTCATTATGGGAACTACTTATAAATTGGATGGTCATACATGCATGGATGCTAGTATATTTGTTTAGTGATGGAACCCAATTGTTATCCACAAAATTTCAGTTTGATGACGTGGCTATCATAAGTGACAGGTGGCAGTGCATGATCGTCAAGCAGATCATCAAGCGACACATTAATGGTCAATAAATGTGTTGACCAATGGAAGTGCAAAGGTTAGAAAATGACCTACGGAGTTGTGATATCATTGGTCCAAAGATGGTTTTACCTGGTCAGAAAATAATTCACCCGACTTGTCCCATCAGAAAGGGGTTTCACTCGACCAGTTACCTTACAAAGGGGTTTCACCCGACCAGTTACATTAGAAAGGGGTTTCATCCGACCAGCTATGTCAGATTGAGGAGTGTAGCCGACCGGATGTGTCAGAATCTCAGGAGTTAACTGCCCAGTGACTTCTTTACAGAATCTAAGTAACAACTTCAACCCAAATCGCTCGTAACTACTACACGAATCTCTCAGATATCCTGAATTAATAGCTAGATTATTGTAATTTTTTTATTATTTTATTAATTAAAGTTTGTTGAAACAACCAGGGGCCCATCAAAACAGGAGATTTTTCATGTACGATCCATGAGCCTATAAAGAAAGAGCTCATGGCATCATTTTAGGGGATCTGAACTTTTTGTGACTTGGAGAATCTAATTTTGAGACTTTGAGACTGTTACTTGGGGCATTCTCGGGGGCATTTTCTGAGAGAGCTTAGAGAGAGAAAGCTTGTATTCTCTAGAGAGAGAAACTTTATATTTTTCTACTTAAACTTGAGAAACCCAGTTGGCTCAGGTCCATCTGATCTTAAGTGTAATCTTCATATATAACAACTCCAAGTGTATTAGGCTATTACCAACAAATTGGGGATGAAACACTATAAAATTATTTGTGTCGTTATTTTCTATTCAAGGCTTACTATCATTTTGATGTCTACTCGTCATTGGCCAAAATCATGGTCAACATTTTTGGTGCTTTCATTGAGAGCCTGAATTGAAGAAACACACTACTATCATACCAGTATGGCACCCAGGAAGTCCTACATGTCAATTGCAAAAGAAACTGTTAGACCAGAAGGTCATGCACCTGAGAACCCTGACACTGAGCCTAGGGTCTTTCTCGAGGAGGCAACTCCAGAGGTCGAAAAACTCCCAAGGTTCATGGGGGCTTTCTAGGATGAGATGATGCAATTCAACGCTCAACAAGAGTCTCTCGCTAAGGAAATGTCCAAGCAGAAGGCTGAATTCCAGTAGAACAAATGGGAAATGGATGCCAGAAGAGAAGAGATCAGGCGACGGCAGGAGGAGGTTGACCGGCGACATCGTGAGGCAGCACTTCCTCTAGAATCTGCTACTCAATTGGCCCAAGCTAATGCCCAAGCCACGGCACAAGCAACCTCCCAATAAGCAAGAAATAATAATACTTGTCAAAAGTCCCCAGCTGGCAGGGCCGATTCTCGGGGGCCAAACAGAAGTAGAAGCAATCCCACTGGTCGGGCAGATGATGGGGTTCGCTCTAGGACTGCATCGACGCAAAGGGAGAATTCTAGAACCCCTTCCAGAAGCCACGGTCAGAAACTTCTCGATCAGAAAGTCATCGATCGGGCAATAAGAATACTCAGCCCGGGCATAATCAGACCAGAGTTCCTCGAGAAAAGAAAACTTCACCGTATAAAGACGGATATGGTCGGGGTGAGGTTGATAGTCATCAAACTGATTGGTCAAAAAAAAAAGAGGGCAACGCCCAACAAGAAGGAGGAAAAGACTGCCCGGGCCATGTCGAGAAGCCGCCACTACATTCTGGCCAAAAGCGTAGTGGGAGAGAGCAGGTCGCGTGTAGTAAGCCCTCCGAAAAATCGAAGAGTACAGTGTTCGACCGGCTAGCAGGACATGCTACTTCAAAGGATTTGAGAGACGTCATCAGCAACAAGAGGAAGACCGCCCAGGTCGAATGGGAAGATCTTACCCGACCTGGAGATCAAGTAGAAATACTTGACGACAATGTACCAAACGGAAATGCCCGACCAGGAGGACAAAATGCTGAAACGTCATCAGTTGAACCGGTCATTCAAGCCTAACTGTAAACTGGGCAGTTTTCAACTGGTCAGTATATTCTTGGAAAAATCAACTAGTCAGTCAAATCGAGCAGTGTTCAACTGGTCGGTAGATCAAGCAGTGTTCAACTGGTCGGTAAACTAGGTAGTGTTCAACTGGTCAGTGAATTTGAAAAGTTGTTAACTAGTCAGTAAAAACCGAGCAGTGTTCAACTGGCTGGTATTCCCCTGGTCGGACAAACTGACAGTAATTGGGCAGTGTTCAACTACTTAGAAATTCTCCATATAGTATATGTGTTTCTTGAGTAATTAACCATCGATCACTTGGGAACAATGACCTAATTTGGTCCTGAGAAAGGTGTTCATCAAAGACCCATCAGCTGGAATGCTATGACCAAATTGGGAAAGACTCTATCAGATCAAGAAAGTTTTGCCTCCCAGCACTTACAAACATTATTGGGTGAATGGAGCTTAATCAGGAACCACTGGAATGGCGAGTATCTGAGGATATATTATCACTAAATACTGCTTTCAGAGTGGTAGATTAATTTCAAGTTGTTTAACTTGTTATTTAAGTTTGGTTTATTAGCTGGTTATTTGTTGACCGGTCATTTATTTTTGAATAAATTTTTTTGTTTAAGACTCGTTATTTTACACGTTTTGTCCTTTTTTAATTTATGAGTAATAAAAGAGACTACGCGTAGCATGGTCGATTCTTGCTACAAATATGCATGTTTGTTAATTTTTCAAACAATGTTCAATTGGTCGGTAAAATCGGGCAGTGTTCAACTGGTCAGTACATTCATGCAGTGTTCAACTGCTCGAATATTTTCCATATATTTTGTGTGTTTTACGAGTAATTAACTGCTCGAATAGATTCGTTCAAGTAGCAAGTGACCAAGAATCTTTCAACCCTCAATCACTTGGGGGGCACATGGGGTATACTGGTATATAAGTTAACACAGGCAATAAAAGGATGAGTTAAGATATTTGTTTTTAGGTTGACTTGTAAATTTTCGAAGTCAAAAAAGGCAATGAAGCTAACTTGTTTGACAAAGCTTAAATAACTTGGAATTTTTCAACATTTCAAGTTAGAAGCAAATATTCGTGTGAAAATAAACATTATGCCCATAAAATGTTAGAGCAATAAGAGTGTGAGAAAGTATACTTAGTAGGGACTTATGAAATGTCTAGAATTTCTAAGTTAGAAAACTAAGTACTCATGCGAAAATATAAGGCATACATCAGAGTGACTTTACTATTCACAAAAAACTTATAATGTTATAAGTTTAAAAAGACTTAGAATGTTTCAAGTCAGCAAAGAAAAGTAAAGTATAAATTCCAACAGCTCAGCCGTACAAGAAAAATATAAAAGTTGCTAAGCAGCAACTGTCTTCACAAAAGTATAAGAAAAAAGAGTAAACTACTGGCCAGGTACAAAGTTTTGTTGGTCAGGTGCAAAGTTTCCCTCGTCAGGAAAGCAGATACAACTTCCTTGGTCGGCTGAGCATGCATCGCTAGTCAAGTAGGAAACTCTGTGTCTGGATAGGAAGCTCTCTAGTCGGCTAAGAGTGTCTACTGGTAGGGTAAACTAGTCTCTGGCTGGTCCACACCGTCGTTAACATCTAGGACTTCCTCTGGTCAGAATGATAAAGCAGGAGAAGTAGACACAGTGCCAGCTGGAAGAGCTGCCTCCTCAGCGGCCTTTCTTTGCATTTAGCGAGCTCTTCAGCTTTTGCTTCTTCAGAGATAAATTTGAGGTTGAGAGACTTGTTTAACTTCCAAATCTGAAATAAGCAGTTGAAGCAGATTTCTTCATAACAAGCCAGATCAGCTTCCTTTTCCTGTTTCAGCTTTTCATTCTCTTGAGTCTTTTTCTTCAGCTGGTCGGTCAATGTCTTATTGGCCTAGATTTTGTTGTTGTTTTCATCAACCAACTCCTTCAACGATCTATCTTGGTCAGCAATTTTTTTCTCATTTTGCTCAGTATTTTTTGGAGATCTTTCTCAGACTTAGTCAAACTTTCAATCTTTTCCTAGGCTTCAACCAATTGATCATTTAAGACCTTGACTAGCTCCTTATAGTCGACTGCTCAGCATTGAGCATTACTAACATTAATGATTCCCTGGAGTAAATAAATGAAAAATTATTCATAATAAGAACAATCAATATGAAAGTGATTGTTTATGATAAGATGCTTACACTCATAATTTGAGCAAGGCCTTTGTGAAGGACAACTTCAACGCTATGTTCGGGTAGAGTCTCAAAGGTCTGAGTTGGCATTGAGTGGTGAAGAGTATGGTCTAGTAACTCTTCATATTACTCAACAGCAATGCGAAGGGGCTTGCTTAAGCAGGCTAATCGAGTAGTTTGAAGACTGGCAGAAGAAGGAATAGATGGAGGAGTAAAGCATGAGATAGTGACTAACTGATCAGATGGTCTCCCCTGGTTAGGTGGTGTAGTCCTCACGACCCTCCTTGGAGGATTCAGGCTGCTCCCTTCATGAGTTTTCCTCTTTTGCCCAGAGATAGTGTTGAATTGCTTAAACATGTCTGGATCTGCAAAAAAGTAAAGCAAAAGTTCGATCAGTGAAAATGAGAAACAAATATAAGTGAATGAAATTTTTTACTATGACCACATGACTCTACATAATTTCTTCACAATCATTCTCAAAATGTAATTATGGTTACTGTTAGTAAAACCTGAATTCAGAATTTCATCGAAAATCTCGTCCTCGTCTTCCGACAATGAGTTGTCTTCTCTAAGGAGCTCAATGCTTTTACCTTTGCCAAGCCTGGTAGGGAAGGCGGATCACTGAGAATTTTCAAGAGAGGTTCTCTAATGATAACACCACCTGGTCTGTGTGGCTGAGGGGAGAGAACTGGTCAGTCACTACTTCGATATTTGTGTTAGACTGATCAGTCGAATTTTCTTCATCAGTAGTGGTGCCCACAACATTGTCTTGGTTGTTCTGTAACAACCCCACCAATTGAAGATTCTCCAAGGTGACCAACTACTTAACATCCTTCTCCTCAATGGGCATGTTAGTGATATCCTCTGCCCGCGAATGCATTTCCCTGGTAGGGAGAGGTTAATCAAAAGGGCTTGCATGCGTAAAAGTCAGGTTGTTGGCTTTGGTGTCTGGAGTAAGAAAGTATCTCGTATAATACTTTCTAGGATTCGATTTATGGGCAATGCCATGAAGATACTTAACCACTTTTTGCCTATGAAAGAGGTGGAAAAAACCTGTATTCTTGTGGCTGGGGTTAGTCCTAAGATGAAACAAATAATGTACCTTATGAGGAATAGGTGGGTTCCAATCCTAGAAGTGGTAAAGAATGTATAAGGCAGACATGCCTTGTATCATGTTTGGAGCAATCTGGAAGGGGGAAACATTAATGTAATCTGCTATTGACCTAAAGAAATGATGCAAAGGGATAGTAGCTCCTGGAAAAATGTGATACCTAGACTGGGCACAATAGGCACCACCAGGATTATTGGCTCTCTGATATGGGTGCGGGCATACTACATTCACTCCTTCAAGTCCCAAAGTTTGAATGTGTCTATCGATCATTTTGGAGTTCAGCTTAGAAGCCGTAGCTATGAACCATGAAGGCACATAATCCTCATATTTCCTCGGTTTGAGTGTATCAGTTTGTTGGATTTCTGTGGCAAAAGTCTAGATAGCCTTTCTCTTGGGTTTACTAGTTTTTTGTGCTTGGTGAGGAGTCTTTGTAGAGGCTTCAGTCTCAACCTCCTCTAATAAATTTTCTCCCACAAAAGGCACTCGTTCCACCACCTTTTGCGTTGCACTATGAGCTAATTGGGGATCTTGTTCCTGAGGGAGTCGACTGGACTTTTTCACCCTTATCGATTGATGCTGACATTGCTGCTTAAGGAACTGATCTTAATGAAGGAAGTGTAAAGCTGATTGCAGAAGGGTTTTCTTGAAATGACAAAGACGGTCTTTCGAAGTTCGTTTGCTTAGAGATTTCGAAGAAGAATCACTGCTCGGAAAAGGTATCACTTGAAGCAGGAGATGAGGAATCATAGTCTATTTTTTTGTCACCTCCCCTGTCGTTGAAATGATTAATCTACAAAAAATACAGGGAGGTGAGTAAACCAAATAGAAAATGAGTGCAAAGTAAAAATATTTACTGCCCAGTGTAACAAATTTCAGAGTAGTGATAATTTGATGCAATTCAGAAAGAAAATTTGTTTTTAGTCACAAAGCACAATTCAAGGCCAGGCCAATCAGGGTTATGTATTCTTGTAATTGGGTGGTGCTCGAGTTCCCATGAATGGGCACATACCTGAGCGGCTAGGTTTGTGGTTTAGCACATGTGAAGTTTCTAAGAAATAGGTGTGTGATCCGAGCGGCTAAAGAATTTGGACGAGCCTGAGCGGCTACAAGGGATTCGAGGGGCTAAGGTGCCTTCCCGACCAGTTAGGCACGGGTTCTAATCAGCCAAGGTGAACCCGATTTGAGGAGCAAGTGTCCGAGGAGTCATGAGACCCAAGTGACGTGTGGTCCGGTAGGTTAGTAACTGTCCGAGGAGTTAGGGCCTACCTGACCGGTTAGGCATGAGTTCCGACCAACCAAGGTGAACCCGATCCACCACAAGCACAATTCCAAGCAGCTCACACGTGCTCCGAGCAGCCAAGGCATCTGATCAGAGTAAGCTAGTCCGAATATTAATTTTGTTTTAAAAAAATTCATCACTCGGAAAGCACAAGTTCACTAAAAAAAATGTGGGGCACAAACACGTTTTCCTATTCATGGAGTACACCAACAAGATCAAAAAGGGAATTTCAAGGGTTTCAAAAAGTTTCAAGAAAACTTTAATTCATACAAACCCATGAACCCGAATATGCAATGGAAGATGGGAAACTATTTTCTTTTTCAAAATTTCATGAAATCGAAAGTGAAATTGGCTAACCCAAAGCCTAATCTACATCAAAACAGCCACAATAGCAGTATCCTACAAATATTCATCACAAAATTCAAAGGACAGCATATCGAAAATGGGTTTCAACATTCACCTATTCTAACCAATATTTATGTAGAATTTTAAAGGACAAAATACTTAAGGGTAAAGTTAAAGAAGAAGAAACTTACCCAAGTATATGGAAGAGCCTTTGATTTCTTGAAAGAAACTTTGGTTTGTTCGAAGGAAGTGGAGCACTCTTGGAGCTTTGGAGGAGAATCGGCCAAGGCGAGAAGAATTTCTTTTTGTGATGTATTTTTTTTTTGCTTGTGGGGGATAGGCATGCGTGGACCTATTTAAAGCGAAAGGAGGAACTTTTCAATTACCCTAAATACTCTTAGTGTTCTTTTTTCCACAATTGGGAACTGATATGTGCCATTTTTATGGCCTGAAAAGTTTAGATGTGGGTTTACATGAAAAGGTGGGAGAATATATAAAGTCATTTTTTAGAATTTTGGGACAGAGAGAATATTAAAGTTACTAGTGATTCTCCACGTGGAGGCAACTCCTAGGATATTCTCTGAATTTCTGATTGGCTATTCAATTTCTAGAGATTTAACTGGTTGGACTTTTATTATTTGTGAAAGTTACTAACCAGGCGAAATTTTTGGACAACCTCAAAATCATTTTGCTAGAGAAAAAGTTTATCATACGAGTAAATCATATAATAAACTTGGGGGCGAAAATGTTATCCCCAAAATTTCAATTCAATGACGTGGCAATCAAAGTGACAGGTGGTAGTGCATGATCATCAAGTGGATCATCAAGTGGCACATTAATGGTCAATAAATGTGTTGACCAAGGGAAGTGCAAATGTTAGATAATGACCTACGGAGTTGTGATATCACTGGTCAGAAGATGGTTTTACCTGGTCAGAAAATAATTCACCCGACTAAATATGAATTTAACTGGTCAGGAGGGAGTCTTAGAGTCTTACCCGACCAGACACCTCAAGAGGGGTTTCACCAGACTAGTTACCTCAGAAAGGTGTTTCACCCAACCAGTCACATCAGAAAGTGTTTCACCTGACAAGTTACATCAGAAAGAGGTTTCACCCGATCAGTCTCCTCAAAAAGGGGTTTCACCCGACCAGTTACCTCAAAAAGGGGTTTCGCTCGACCAGTTACATCAGAAAAGGGTTTCGTCCGACCATCTATGTCAAATTGAGGAGTGTAGCTGACTGGATGTGTTAGAATCTCAGGAGTTAACTGCCTAGTGACTTCTTTACAGAATCTCGGTAACAACTTCAACCCGAATCGCTTGTAACAACTGCGTGAATCTCTCAGATATCTCGAAGTAATAGCTAGATTGTTGTAATTTGAATTTGTTTATTATTTTATTAATTAAAGTTTGTTGAAACAACCAAGGACCACGTCAAAACGGGAGATTTTTCATGTACCATCCATGAGCCTATAAATAAAGAGCTCATGGCATCATTTTAGGGGATCTGATCTTTTTGAGACTTGGAGACTCTCTAATTTTGAGACTTTGGGACTGTTACTTGGGGCATTCTTGGGGGAATTTTTTGAGAGAGCTTGTATTCTTTAGAGAGAGAAACTTTGTATTTTTCTACTTACACTTGAGAAACTCAGTTGGCTCAGGTCCATCTGATCTTAAGTGTAGGCTTCATATATTACAACTCCAAGTGGATTAGGCTATTACCAACAAATTGGGGCTAAACCACTATAAAATTATTTATGTCGTTATTTTCTATTCAAGGCTTACTATCATTTTGATGTCCACTCGTCGTTGGCCAAAATCATGTTCAACACCAACATTCCATGGGCAATTTATGATATTATGTGAGAAAATGTTTAAGTCTTGACTTCCAATGGGTTAAGCCAATATTATATGAACCTGTTTATGGATTTTCTTGGTTCCACGGTGTATTTTAAGATGATTAGATATTTATAGTATGTAGAAACGTTTCAAAATGGATTTGAAATGGTCAAGTTGTGATTTTTACAAAAGTTATATGTAATCTGGAAAAATGGCTTTAAAAAACTGTACAAATCACTGACTTTGAATAGCGAGTCTCATGAGTAAATAAATTTATTTTTAGCTGATTTTGGCAAGAAAACTATTTTGATATTGGTAAAAAAAATTGGTAAGGTTTCAAAGAAAAATATTAAAAGAACTAAACATTATTATTTTTCAAAGTTAGGCAAAAATTTCTGGAAGTTCAAAAATAGCTTCTGGACAACCATGTTTGGGAACCCTTTTCACTGAGTAAAAATTATTCAAATGACCTAATTTTCGTATGGACAATTTTTACATACACTATTATGGGCCTAAGAAATTTTAGACCTAAATAATGAATCAAATGGATTTTATGAATTTTTAAAGTTTAAGAAAAAGATTAAGTTTTCCCTGGCTAGTTTTAAAGGGGGGCTTTTGAAAATAGTTTTTACCAAGTAAAAATTATTTTTTTTTGTATAAAATTTGGCAACAAACTTCTTGGAATAGCTAATATTGATTCTGAAAAGATTAAATTTTTTTAGAATTATGGTTTTTAAAATACAATTTTCTAAAGTTGGCAACTTAAAACTAAAATTTAACAAAGTTTACATTTAGAAAAAAATGGGAAATTTTCAAAGATTTTGGCTAGGAAATATAATTTAATCATGATATCAATAGATTTAAATTTAGTACACTAAATAACTATTAAAGATAATTTGGATACTAGAAAGTTAGTATTTTTATTAATTAATGAAATTTTGTTTACGAAATTAAAAAGGGTCCAAAACCCTCATTTTTCAAATATATTGATTAAACTATCTTTTTAAAATAAAATCAACTTTCTCTTAATTTTCCTTAAAAACAAACTAAATTTAAGTGATTTTACCAAAAAAATGTTAGATTTTTGGTAACTTATCATAGAAAGGGTAAAATAAGTAAAACTTGAATGATTTCAAAAGTATATTTTTCTGGCTAGGTCCAATAGTGAAAATAGAGCGGGGAATTTCGTAAAAGCTGAGTTTCAAAAAAGTAGACCCGTTGAGGAAAACTTTTCCGAAAACCATAAATATCGTGTTATGGCTTAAAAATTGTGAGGACGATAATACCATAAGTAGGAATTCGATTGTGACCTTAATACCATAATTAATCTGAGTACATTGTATGCCAGTTACTATGTTGGCTAAAAAGATGAGATTCTCTGTGGGAAGATTGCCCATATGCAGAAAAGGACAGCTATAAGTTAGTCTATGATTTACTTGTCTACAACATGAATGAACTAGTATATTGCTTGCTAGAAGTAGGGCTTATACGCTAGTTAGAGAGAGCTTTTAGATAAACACGGGTTGCTTATTCTTTGTTGTGAGATGTTATGAATTGTGGTTCGGGTCACACTCGAGACCATTGAGATAAGCACGGTGTGTTTATACTCCATTGTGGGATGTTATGTATTGTGATTTGGGTACTGAGTGACTTAGGAATCTGCATGATCCTAGGGGTACTTATCCTTTGTTGTGAAATGTTATGTATTATAGTCCGGTTCATGCACATGAGCCTCGAGATAAGCATTGAGTAACTTAGGAGTCTACATGATCTTTGGTGTGCTTATGCTCTATTATGGAATATTATTTTAGTCTGGTTCACAACCGTGACCCTTTGGCAAAGGGATAAGTATGTCATGGGGAATGCTTATGCCCCGTTGTGAGATATGAATTATTGGTCCGGTTAGCTACCATGACAATTTTCCAAAAGGTAAGTAGGCCAAGTAGCCTAGGAGTCTCAATGAGCCGGTGTGGATCCACCAATGTAACGACCCGAATTTGCTAATGGGGCTTAGGGCCTTGATTAGCGTGCCCGGAGGGCAATAAATGATTTAATATGTTAATATGTGAATTTATGTTAATATGTGATAATGATGCATGTTTAGCTGAATTAAATATGCATGTGGGCCCCATTTAGATGTTAGGGGTATGTTTGTGATTTTAGCCTGTTGAGGGCGTAAATGTGATAAATATGATATGCATGTGATATATATTTCTGCGTAGCACGATTCGAGACAGTCCTGGGGAGCAGATAGCCAGAAAGTCACAACGGGGTTGAGAATTCGACTCAGGGCTAGTCGAGGGGTACTTTGGGTATTAGATGTATTATGGGGTTATGGAAATAAATATTTGGAGATATATTTGAGGTTAGAATGTCTAGGAGGGAATATTGGGGAAATTTACCATTTTGCCCTCGGGGATGTTTTGGTACCCCAAGCCTTGAGGTAACCACATGGACTAAGTTAAATAAAACAAAAAGAAAGAATCATTTAGAGACTTGTAGAAACCAACCTAAGTTTTCCTTTTCTCTCTCTCTATTTTCTCTAAGGCATAACAAAGGAAAATTTTGGTGAAAGCTGGAAAAAAACAAGGAATTGGGCTGAGAAATCTTGGGAGCTAGAAGCTTGAGACTTAAGGACCAAACTCAGAGGATTAACTCAGCAAGGGTAAGCTTTAAATTACAAGAATTGCTCTTTAATTTCTATTAGTTTCCTTAGAATATGCATGTGAATGTGTGAAGGATAGATTTTGAGTTTGATGAGGATTTTAGCTCAAGTTCTTGTTGGGTTTTGCTGTTGAGATTGTTGTAAGACCTCTGTGATTAATGTTTGGATTGTTAGGTTGATTTGTATAGATGATTGGATGGGTTTTAGAAGAGAAAATGGAGGATTTTTCTGGGTTCGAAGGGTCGAGCCGCGGCATTGTTCTTGCTGAGCCGCGGCCCTTCGAATCTGATGTGTGCTGAGGAAGGAGGGCAGACCCCGGCATGGCCTGAGTAATGTCGCGGCCCTTACTTGTTTTTGGGCATTTGGAGGCCTCTGGTTGGGGCCATGTCGTGGCATGGTTGGCTAATGCCGCGGCCCTTCAGGGATTTTGGGATTTTGAGATTCTAGGCTTGGGAATTTAACCTAGGGTGCTCGGGATTGAATCTTTTACCATGTTTGGTGAAACTCAAAGACCCTGAGACTAGAATTGTGATTTAAAGCTAGTTAATGGATTGCAATTTGATGAATGAATATGGTTAATGCGTTTTAATTAGCGCTTCGGCGAGGCTCGGTTTAGAGGACTGTGCTCGGGACATCGGCGCGCGGGAAGCTCGGGACTCAAGTAAGAAAACTACTGTTTCACGTAGAGGATGAGTTGTGGGGCTTGGCCCTATATGTGCTTAAGTTGCAGGGCTTGGCCCAATGTTATTGAATTGTAGGGCTCGACCCAATGTTATTGAGTTGTAGGGCTCGACCCTATATGACTGTGTAGTGGGGTTTGACCCTTTGATTGAGTTTATGTATGCTTAGCTTGTTGATTAGCTTTATCATATTTGAATGTGTTGATTGAAGGGCATGAGCCATGAACGGTGAAGACCGAGAACGGCAATGGGCCGGGAATGACGATAGGCACGTCTAGTGCAATGCCGAGTGCGGCAAAGGGCCAGGGCCGGAAGCAGCGTTTAGCACGTGGAGTGTGAGTTGCTAGGATAGATCCTAAAGGATACCTGGGATATCCTCACGGTATGGACTGCGAATCCAGGGCATGGTAAAGCGCCTGGGACGGCATGGCCGTGTATGTTTAGCTTATTGATGGCTTGTTTAACTGTTAAGTGTTTGATATGCATATGCTATCTACTTGTGAGTTTTCTTGCTGGGCTTCGGCTCATGGGTGCTCTGTGGTGCAGGTAAGGGCAAGGAGAAAGCCAACCAACCATGAGTTTAGCAAGTGTGAAGCGGCGTGTACATGTTTGGCCTGCTTGGTTTCCACAGTCGATGGTTTTGGGAGATGGTTGTGACAAACCCTAGATTTTGTCGTCTAGTCGACTTTGTTTGTAATTTTACGTTGTAAATATTTCTAAACAGTATTTTGGGATCCCAAGTGTTAAACTTGTATGATTTTCAATGAAATAGGGTTATTTCTAAAGTTTCCACTATGTTTATGATTTAATTACACTTTTTTCCTAAAATCTCGATTAGCGAGTGATTACACATTTTTAAACTCACTTAGTAATGGCTCTAAGGTAGTAGGGCGTTACAACCAACCTGTTTAAGTTAGATAAATACCCTAGGTAGCCAATGGTTAGCCTCGAGAGGGATTCACGATTTAGAAATCAGTGCAGAGACTTGAGTCTCCACTGCAATTTGAGTTGAGATACTAGGGGATAATTTTGGAAACTCCTGAGTTGACCCTCTGGGATCAAATTATATTATTTTTTATTGTTCTACTTATGCTCTATATTGGTTTGTATGCAGGGTTATTTTTGTTGATTCTTCTCAAGTTATTGGGATACCCCTAGTGTGCTTAGGTGTTCTTGAATAATTTGATTAGGGCTCAGATTTATCTAGAACCCTAAGTGTGTAAATTATCTGTTGTGCGGGCAAGGACTTTGTCATTGGCTACTGTTGTTTTATATCATTTTGTTTGCCAGATTGATTTACTAAGCATTATTGCTTACCTAGTTATTTATGTTCTAGGTAAGGGCAAAGAAAAGTTGAGTCAGTGAGTGTTGGGGTCTACTTGCAAAAGAGTACACGAGGCCCGACCTTTGGGGAGTCTGCACTTTTGAAATTACTATTTTAGTTGATACATTGCTTTTAAGTTTTTAATGTAAATATTTATAGTGTGTGCACACGTTAAGTTTAGATGTTTTTTTATATGGATATTTTAGACCTATTTAATAGTATAAATGGTTTGGTTTATGCAAAATTAGTGTTAGTATTTTTGGGTCATCACAAGAAGTTCACAAGACTAAGACATTCTCCATGGGGAGCCCTGGTTCTATCCGTGAAGAAGAAGAAGGGCTCCATGAGAATGTGTATCGATTACTGGGAGCTGAACAAGGTGACAATCAATAATCGATATCGATTGATTTGCGATCAGATTATCACCAACTAAAAGTGAAGGAGTCAAATATTCCAAAGACGGCCTTGCAAATGTACTTTGGCCACTATGAGTTCATAGTGATGTCCTTCGGACTCACAAACGCACCTACATCATTTTTGGACCTAATGAATAGGGTGTTCAATGACTACCTAGACAAATTTGTTATCGTATTCATAGACAACATCCTTATAAATTCAAGGAGTAAGGAGGAGCATGCTACACACTTCGAATTGTTTTTGCAATGACTACAAGAAAAGAAGCTCTCAAAGTGTGAATTTTGGCTGGAGAAAGTTAGTTTCCTTGGACATGTGGTGTCAAGAGATAGAATTTCAGTAGATTCGGGCAGGATTGAAGCTTTGAATCAGCGGAAACCCCCAAAGAATGCGCATGATGTTTGAAGTTTTCAGGGGTTAGTGGGTTATTATAGACGATTTGTGGAAGGTTTTTCGAAAATAGTCACGCCAATGACTGCTCTTAATCGCAAAAGCATCAAGTTCGAATAGATAGACAAGTGCGAACAAAGCTTTCAAGAGATAGAGAAGAGACTGACAATTCCTCCAATGTTAACTAACCCTAACGGCACAAAGGGATATGCCATCTATAGCAATGTGTCTGGGCAAGGGTTGGGGGAAATATTAATGCAGCATGAAAAATTCATAGCATATGCCTCCCAACAATTGAAGAATTATGAGAAGAATTACCCTACCCACGACTTGGAGTTAGCAACGGTGGTGTTTGCATTAAAAATCTGGAGGCACTATCTAGACGAAATTCATTGTGATAACTACACTAACCACAAGAGCCTTAAATGTTTCTCCATTCATACGGAAATAAATATGAAGCAACACAGATAGCTAGAGTTTCTTAATGACTACGATTGCAACAACCTATATCACCCGGGGAAAGCAAATTAGGAGACAGATGCCATGAGTCGACAACTGATGGCTAATGTGTTATCAGTGCGAGAGATACTACGGGACCTATAGTCTGACATCTCTACTTTGGATTTAGAGATAGTGATTGGCCAATTAGCAAATCTCTATGTATAGCCAACCATTATGGTGGCTATTTGGCACACATCTACAAAGCATAGGTGATCTAGATTTTCTGTACGCAAGTATACGTAGTCGTGTCAAGTAGTAAATTCCGGAAGAACGGATATCGTCCCACAGAGACTATCTCCCAAGTACCACTAATTGATTTTCAAATTCTATTTGGTTAATTAAAATTTAAGTGAACAATTAAAAATAAATGAAATACTATATACTATGAACCAGAATTAAAGAACTAAAAAAAACAATGAATCACTACATATAAATCAATAATAAAAATCCTAGGAATTAATTTCATCAACTATTCATTCTATTAATTTTAATAATCAATTCTAAATCTCTTCTTTCTATTCTAATAGCAGGTTAATATAATCGATTCCTATTCTTTTTCAAGATATAAGATCTCAATCTATATGCAGGTTTTCTACATTTCTCTGATAAACTTGAACATATAAAAGGCATTACACATGTAAACCTAATTACTACACAAGTCATACAGGTACTTTCGTCCAATATGCACCCTATGTCTATACAATAATAGAATATTCAATTCTCATCTTTCGAATTTTGAATCAAAACCATTAAATCAAGCAAATAGTGATCAAGTATTTACTAGAATTAAACACACATCATATAGATTAGAATAGAAAAGAAGTATCAATAGAAAATCATAATAAAATTAAATAAAAATCCCAGTGACTACATTAAATCATAGATAAAAGAAATTAGTTCATAAATACCATGATGAAAATAAACTGCAAATAATTGTTCATAAAATCAACCTACATAATTTAGATAAAAAATAGAGAAAATAATTACAGCAACCTCTTTTTATCTAGGGTTTTTAAAATTGAGACTCCTCCTATAATCGCAGAATAATTCTCTTTAAATAGTCTTCCAAGGTTCCCAAGTGAAAAGACCAGATTTCCCTTCAAAAAGTGGTTTAAAATCTGAAAAATGTGTAACCAGCACTGGAGCGCTGTATTTGTAGCGTTGTAGCACTAAAGTCAGAGCCAAAACACATATAAAATTTGTTAACTAGCGCTGTAGTGCTATTGTTGTAGCGCTACTTTCAGAATCAACGTCAAAGTCCTTCCTAGCGCTACGACGCTCCCTTGATAGCGCTATATCGCTATTAACAGCATCCAAACTTGCACATATCAATCCCGAAAAACCTGATTTTCTTCCACTTTCACTCTTTATACCAATTTAGCATGGAAAACCTGAAACATGAACAAACGAGCATAATTCCGAAATAAAATAATCCTAAACTAAAGAAAAACACCCTAAAAACTAGACCATAAACGAGCCTAAAACTCGTTTATCAAACTCCCCCAAACTAAAACTTTACTCGCCCTTGAGTAAATAATCTAACTAGACTCAAACCTAACAAACCAAGTTGACATAACTAACCAATTCAAACACTCAAGACTGTTATGCATATATAATTCGCAGGAAAAACAATCATGTTATTTAAAACATTAATCTAGATTTTAAGTCTCAATCACTTCACCCTTTCACTGCAATCTATCAACACCAAAGCTCATTTTCTCATAATTCTCAAATGAAATAATTGAACCACTTTATGCACATCAAATTCTCACCAACTAACCACAAACTCAAATAGTCCATATGCTTGCATTACTTACTATTCTCCATTAATATAAACAAATGCACAACTAAGAATCAATAGGACTTTATAAGGGTTGTAATAGAAGGCTTAGGTATAGGTAGATACAGAGACAATTTTAGGCTTAATCATACCACAAGCATTCCACTAAACAAGCTTTCCCAAAAATTTCACTCCACTCATCCCTTGTTAACCCTTTTTCTGTGCAATGATTGAGAATATATATTTTTTTCTCAATAAAATCCCCCAAACTTTGATTTTTCAATAAATAATTGTTTGGGAGCATAATCATTTTTCACTTTCTTTTCCTTTTCTTTCTTTATTTTATTTCTTTCTCAATCAAAAGTAATTTTCTGAATAACACATAATACAAACATCCCATTACACATTCACTCCCCTCATATAATAATTTTCATGCTCATGGTATGGGTCAAAAAGAGTAAATGGTATTTCATTTTACAGTTAGGCTCAAAAGAATGTGTTAACAAGAAAACAGTTGTAAGTTTCAAAAGGATTGACTAAGGATAAAATTTAATAGGGTTAGCTTGAAAGGCACAACCAATCCAAAAAAAATTGCCTATATCATTTTCCTAAATGTGCATTGTTTCAAATTTCATCTCAAATAGTAAGCAAGCAGGTTCTAGAATTTTTTTCAAATTTTTCAATCCACAATCCAAATTTGACATGCATAAAATAACTCAAGTATAACATTTGCAATGTATGAGCAATAGATCTCTAATGTCAACAAATCATAGTGAAAAACAAAGTAATCTAACCAAGCACACAGATTGTTTTTAGAAGCACATGAATTTTTCCTTTTCATTATACTACAAAACAGTCAATCATATTCAAATGGAAATAATTATCAACTTAATTTATAATCTAAAACATGACTCAAAATGAACAAACAAACCGTAAAACAAAAAAAACGCACAAGAAATAAATCTCTCCCCCAAACTTAAAACCGAACATTGTCCCCAATGTTAAGGACTCAAAGAATGAGAACAGAGACTTACCTGACCAGCCACGTCAGTATGGCGGGGGTGGCTGAGACAAAGGTCCTTCAAACTACTGAGATTGCGAAAGCTGAGGCCCTGGAAAACCAACAAATGACGGATGTGGAGATGAAGAGTAGAATGGAGAATACGACGGATATGGTGGTGGTGGAGAAAAATAAGTTTGATCCGATTCATTTAAAGACCACCGACTCACAAGATTGTTTAAACGAGCCACATGATTCACCTCATATCTGTACCGTTGGCCCATATATTGATTCATCATGTGCTGCTGTTGAACCATATATTGATTTTGTTGGATAAGATAATCCAACTTATCACTGACATGCTGCATGCGCTGATCACTACTATCGCCCTCCAACAATGGATCAGCCTTTTCTTCCACCTCAGTTTCGACACGGCGCTTACCCTTTTTCCTAGCTTGCGGCACATATAAAACAGGCTCGGGATAATCTTTCATCAGAATAATCGACAAAGGCTGATAAATATCAGTCACAAACTTCGGAACTCCAGCCTTATAACATAACATGGTGATGACAGACCCATGGCCCAAACCTCCAGTGGTATGGCCCTTTTCAATGAACTCAATGTTTTTATTAATCCATGAACCCATATTAATAGTCATCCCTATCATCAATGCATACATCAGAAGTACTCGATCCTTAGTCATGTCAGACACATGACTTACTGACATGAATCGAGCACAAACAAAGAAAGCCCAAAATCTAGCTTCAATATTCAGCTGACAAGACGCTATACTTTTAGGTAAAGAGCCAGATAAGGTCCAAGGAGCACCTTCAAAACATAATTTGTTAGCCACAGCAGTATAATCTAAGTATCCCATGAAAAATTTAGTGTATTCCTTCTCCTCCTGTTTTATGTGCGGGACCTTAAAAACCTTATTAATGGCCTCTGCAGTAAAAGGCACTCACTTATCTCAAACAAAAACTGTATCATTGTGTTTCTTTCTTAAATTGACATAAAACTCATACACCAATGGTACGTTAGCCTGCGGCAATTTTGTCACAAATTTTACCACTTCCTAGCCACAAGATTTGCTCTAACTAACTCAAAAGTCTGATGATTAAAAGGGTCAGACTGATATTCCACCTCACGCTCAGGAATCAAGGGTTTTCTAACAAATTTCTCATAACGCTCTTAAGCCTGAAAATTTATAAACCTAGTTTCATCATACTCTTGCTCTGAATTATCATCCCTTGGTTGGGAAGAAGACGCTTGACCTTTCCTCTTATCCTTATTCCTACCCGCTCTACTCTAGGGAGCCATTATCCACACTCTCACCAACCCAAAAAAAATTTGACAGCACCTCCCCTTAAATTAAACACTTTTCCTCTTCACAACCACCCTATATATTCAATCTCACAAACACAATATCCAAATGCTCCAAAGCACACCCCAAAAAATCAATCCACCAACAACAATCAACAATGAAATCCAATCCCAAATGCAGCAAAAATCTGAGAATAAGAGGGAATGAAAACACTTACTAACCCTTGAAATGGACTCCCTTGTGCTTGAGTGAGTATAGCCCTTTGAAAATTTTGATCTTCATCAAGAAATTAAAACTCTGAATTTATAGGGTTTCAAAAGTGAATTGGGAAATTGTAATGGGTTTGAGAAGAAAGAAATTAAGTAAAGGATAAAAAGGCTAAGATAGAAGAGAAAACGAAGGAAAATGGGAGAATGTATGATGAAATTTTCTGGGTAATAGGCAACAATGGAAGATCTATGGAGGCTCTGGGAGAGAGAACACGGAAAGAGAAGAAAAAATGAGGGCTGAAGGAGATGAAATTCGAAAACCCCAGGCTTTTTAAAAAATTTCTGTTATAGAGCGCTATAGCGCTACTTATCCAGCACTATAGCGCTACATAGGGTTGCTGGGCTCTTTTTTTTCCTGGAAATAGTGCCATGGCGCTACTAGACCAGCGCTATAGCACTCTTCAAAAACCCTTTTTCCTCTCTCGAACTAGCGCTGTAGTGCTACTAATATAGCATCGTAGCGCTAATGACCGTTCAAAATGCCATTTTGGTTTTGAGATTAGCGCCATAGCGCCCTCTTTTTAGCGTTGTAGCGCTACTGCATCTCAAATCAACATTTTTCCAACCTTTTTCATAAAAATCTTGCGTTTTTTTCACGATTTTCACTGTTCATACAATACATCAAAAATAAAAATAACAACTAAAACAAATTCCCTAAACATTGTTCCAAACCAAATAAAAACAAAAATCATAAATGTTTTGAAAATGTAAAAGAAAAAAAATAAAAATAAACTTAGGAATGCCTCCTCAGAGCGCTGTCTTTAACGTCTTTTAGCCGGACTCTTGTTTATTTTCATATCAAATTGGTTCCAACATCACCACGAACTTGCATTTTTCCACCGGACCCTCCAAATAATGCTTCAACCTCTAACCATTCACCTTAAAATGTCTCGTCTTCTCACTATGAACTTGCACTGCTCCATAAGGAAGTGACACAACTACCGTGTATGGTCCTGACCATCTCGACTTCAATTTTCCAGGAAAAAGTTTAAGTCTGGAATTAAATAGTAGGACTTTATCTCTTGGTTGAAAACCCTTCCTCAATATGCGCTTATCATGAAAGGCCTTCGACTTCTCTTTATAAATCCTTGCATTCTCATAAGCTTCATTTCGGAATTCTTCAAGCTCATTTAACTCCATAAGCCTATTCTGTCCCACCATAAAGAGATCAATGTTTAACTTTTTCACAGCCCAATAAGCTCTATGCTCCAGTTCCACCGGTAAATGACAAGCCTTACCAAACACCAATCGATATGGTGACATACCAATCAGAGTTTTGAATGTAGTGCGATAAGCCCAAAGTGAATCATCGAGCTTCTTCGACCAATCATTCCTTGACGTATTTACTGTCTTTTATAAGATACCTTTTATTTCCCCGTTTGACACTTCATCTTCGCCATTTGCAATTGGGTGATAGAATAACGCCTTTCAATGATGAACACCATAGCGAGCACAAAGAGCAGTGAACCACTTATTGCAAAAATGACTTCCTCGATCACAAATAATTTCTCTGGGGGTGCCGAATCGAGTAAAGATATTTTTATGATGGAATTTAAGTACCTCTTTCCCATCACAAGTAGGAGTTGCTGCGGCTTCTACCCATTTAGAAACATAATCTACCGCGAGAAAAATATACTTATTATTATACGATGATGGAAAAGGTCCCATAAAATCTATTCTCCATACGTCAAACAACTCAACTTCCAAAATACCAGTTATTGGCATTTGATCTCTTCTTGATATATTCCCAGTCCGTTGACAACGATCACAACTTTTGACAAAATCATTAGCATCTTTAAATAATGTAGGCCAGTAAAACCCACTTTGCAAAACTTTTGTTGTTGTTCTTGTTCCTCCAAAATGACTGTCGCAATACAAACTATGACAGTGAGTCAAGATTGACAACATCTCCTATTCGGGCACACATCTCCTAATAACTTGATCAGGGCAATGTTTATACAGAATAGGCTCCTCCCAATAATAATGCTTCACCTCCAAATAAAATTTCTTTAGTTGTTTCCTTGTCATCTCAGGAGGTATAACCTTAGCAACCAAATAATTAACATAGTCTGCAAACCATGGAACATCCTTGCAAACACTTACTTCGAACAGCTGCTCATCAGGAAAAGCATCATTAATCTGAACTTCTTTATCAAGAGAATCTTCATCATTCTCCAATCTAGACAAGTGATCAACCACCAAATTCTCAGTACCTTTCTTATCCTTAATTTCCACATCAAATTCTTGTAACAACTGTAACGACCCGAATTTTCAAGACTCGATAATGCGGAAATATAAATGTTTTCATTTAACAAAAAGTCTCAAAAACCCATAGAAAAAAAACTTTTTAAAAAGTCGTATGGCCAAACTTAACATTTAGTTACAAACATGTTTTATAAAGATTAGAGTGAGCCTAGTTTAGGAAAATTACACAACATTTCCAAAAATAAAAAGGCTTCCCAAAAGGTCGGTCCACATGTACATTTGCAAGGAAGACTCTAGCGCTCACTGCTCTGCCTTGCCCTTGCCCTTACCTACAACATGAAACAACTAGGTAAGCGAAAACGCTTAGTAAGATCAACTTTCAAACGAAGCAGGTAGAGAAATAGGGATCCGGACCCTACACAATCAATTTCAAGAATGCTAAAGCGTCCTGGCAAACTTATGGTCATGCCTGATAACCAAGGATAAATTAATTTATATCTAGATAAAAATCCTGCACTCAGAAAATCCCAGAACAAGCAGATGTATTATATCGCAACTAATTCTTATCAACAATTATATCCCTGCACTCAGAAAATCCCAGAGCAAGCAGATATATTATATCACCATATAATTCGAGACCAACGCTCGACAATTTCCAACAATTCAGGCGTAACGCGCCCTCCAGCATAATTGCTAATCTGTAAAAGAGAACCGAGTCTCCACACTAAGATCTAGCCAATAAATATTCTCATCAAGGGTAACTATCGTGTTACCTAGGGCATCGCTACTTATTCAAGAGTGTAATCCAATTTACACGGTTTTACGGAGACTTCTATGTTAATCAGTGGTGCTGGTGAGCAGTTGCCCCTAGGGTGTTCAGCCTCACTCAATCTTGGCAACCCCTAGTATCTCTAGGCACTCTCACTGAATGGCCAATATTCACGGCTGCTATCCGGGAATAACTTATCAGAGCACTTGCTCGGATTCTAACTGTCCAATGATTAAGTAAGCATGAGGGCCCCTAGGTCCCATTTATCTTGGCGCCCCTAGGTTTAACCAGCTTATCCTCATCTCATGGCCACTCGTCGCGGTAATGAACCGGACATAAATAAAATCAAGCAGTGTGACGGGGATCAACCGTCTAGGATATGACGGACTTCTACCGTTCATATTTTCTAAATCAGCACTCAGTAGACTAATGTCTCTAAGCAACTTTCTATGACAGCCTATATATGTGCATGTATCCCTATACTAACATACAAGACAATAATCATTTCATGTTGCAGCCATACAATATAAGTTGACTTACATGGAGTCCTTAGCGCTCAGCAGGTTTTCACCCTCCAACGTTCAGTCCAGTTACGCTTAGCCAATACTGTAGTTATCCATACAGTATACTCGGATTAATTATGGCACTCATAATTCATCATTATTATTTTGGGCAGTTTGGTCATTTTAATAAAAGTCATTTGTAAGGATTTATAATCCTTACTTGGTTTTAAACCTATTAAGGAAAGTCATACAAAATATTCGAGACTAAACCCTAAGTCTCGGGGAGGCCTATCCTAAGGTCTCGATACCTAGGCTCGGGTATCACAATGGTATTTTCCCACAATCCGCTAAAAATCTTATTCTTTCAAGATATCGCTATTAACCTGCACTTTCGACTAGTCGATTAACATATGTAAGATTTTAGCCGGTATTATATCCAGAAAATACTAATAAATTCTTTAATTATTTTTAAAGACAATAAACTCTTAAATTTTCCTTTTATTTTTCTTAAGGTTTTAATATCTAAAAACCGTTTTAAGAAAATTGCCTAATTTGTCTTAATTATGAATACCGTTAAAAATTTCCCATCTTGACTAATTAATTTTCCAAAATTAATTAATCAATTTTACTTGCTAGAAAAATAATTCATTTAATTATTTTCTCAAAATACCGGGTTTTAAACCCTCTTTTAATTTATTAACTATTAATAAATTAAATCTCTTATTTTTAGAAAGAATAAATACTCTTTAATAACAATAATTAATTTAACTCAAAGGGGTAATTTTAGTAAAAATATGATTTCAAGACTTACCAATTTATATCTTGAAATAAGCAAAATTTTACTTTTTACCTTATGTTCCAAAATCTCATTTTTACACAAAGTGTGAAAAGCCTATTTTTCATATTTTTAACTACATACTTCGTTAGTTCATAACATGAAATTTACTTACCCAATTATTACCAAAATTTCCCAATTCCATTTTTGTTATGCCATTTAGGTCTTTGTAAAATCTTAGGTCAAAATGAGCATTTTTTATTGGTGAAATCATTTTCCAACAATGAGGTAAAAATGACCCTATTTTCAAGTCCTTATTTTTTTCCAAACTTTGACAGTTAATAACTTTCAAACCGTTCAATATTTTCTTAACAAATTTTACAGTGGAATAATAGGTTATGCCAGAAATATGTCCACAAAATTTTAGAAAAAACTGGGTTCATTTTCCCTATACAGTGGCTGTCCAAACTTGGTTCCGAAAATAAGAATACGAAAAAACAGTTTTTTACCTAAACTTTGAAATAGCATAACTTACTCATTTCTAAACATTGTTTTGTGTTTCAAAAGCTCAATTTTATGTACTCAATCTCAAAAACATCACAGTACAATTTAATTTTACAAAACCAATATACAGTGGCTGCTTGACCCCTTGGAAGTCACGGCTCAAAACATGTTTTGTTTTAGGGTATCCTACAAAACCCTTGGGGGTTTTGGTTCCCATTTTCAAAAATCAATACACATGCATCATAAAAATTATTAAACAACTACCATAACCTTATTACATCACCAACAAGAAACTTTAAGCATTAAATATACAAAATAATGCTTAAAACTAAAAACCCTACAACAAAATCATCAAAAGTAAACTTTTTACCTCTTTGGTGTTCTTGCTTAAGGTTTGGACCTTCCTATTAGCTTTGGCTCCTCCAAAACCTTTCAAAAACCCTAACCAACTTCCCCCAACAACATAGTTAATTAGCTATTTAAAACTCTATGCTTAAAACTTTACAAAAGCCTAGATTAGTGAAGCTTTACCTTAGGGAACATACTTCCTAGACCAAGACTTAGCCTCCAAGTTTTCCTTGGTGTTCTTGAGGTTGAATATTGAGAGACAACTTGAGAGAGTAAAAAAAAAAGAAGATAGTGAGAGAGTGAAGTGAGTGGTCGGTTTCTTAGGGGGGTTAGGAGAGTTTATGGTATCTAATTTATCTCAAAAACACTCAAGTGTTTTACTCCCACTTGCCCACTTGACTTGACTTACTTAAAATGAGATTTTATCTTTATTAAGTTGGGTTCACACCACTCTAAAATAGCACATGGCCGGCCATCCTTTTCCATATATGTGATCATTAAATTTTTTATTTTTTTATTTTTTATAAAGGTTAATAAAGGTTTCATAAGAAGAAAAGTCCAAATTGGCTTTTGACACCTTTTTCACTCTTATTAAGTTTTAATCACCAAACTTAACATTAATTAATTAAATTTAATGTCTCTCACATTTAATTTAATTAATCACATAATAAAATTTAACCTAAGGTCCATTCATGGAATAAAATTCCCCATTTCGGCAAGATTAGGCATTTACCACAAAATGCCTTAAAATTTCCATTTTCTTTTAGGTTTATTATTTTTGACCAAACTTTAACTTTTATGAATGTATTTTATGCCCAAAATATAATTGCCATGATTTTTCATTTTATTTTCCGAGATTTTTACCCGATCAGGGTTTTTGTGTCGGTCCAGGACCGAAAGTCTTATCTTGACTTTTAAAATCACAAAATTCATATTTTGGCTAGCAATAACTCATGGAATACTTACAAAAAAAATATAATATTATTTAAAATTATATTCTTAACCCGGGGGAAACATCCCGACCTGAGTCGTTTAAAGGTACCCAAAAACGTAGGACGTTACAACAACAAAATCCACCGAATAAGATGAGGCTTGGAATCTTTCTTGGTCATAAGATACTTTATCGCAGAATGATCTGTGTAAACAACCACCTTATTCCCAATCAAGTATGGCCTAAATTTATCAAAATCAAACACTATGGCCAATAGCTCCTTTTCTGTAGGTGTGTAATTTATTTGAGCATCATTCAAGGTACGACTTGCCTAATAAATCGTTTTGAATACCTTGTCAACTTTTTGTCCCAACACTACCCCAACTGCAAAATCACTGGCGTCACACATCAGTTCAAATGGCAAATCCCATTGAGGTGCAACAACTATAGGTGTCAAGATCAATTTCTCCTTAAGTATCCTAAAAGCTTGTTGACACTTCTCATCAAAATCGAACGTAACCCCATTCATTAACAAAGTGGATAGCGGCTTCGAAACCTTGGAGAAATCTTTGATGAGGCTCCTATAAAATCCTGCATGACCTAAGAAACTCTGTACTCCTTTTACTGAAACCAGCGGTGGAAAATTCTCTATCGTAGAAATTTTATCCCTATCCACGTCAATGCCTTTCTTAGAAATCTTGTGCACCAATACAATCCCTTCATTTACCATAAAGTGGCACTTTTCCCAATTAAGCACCAAATGTGACTCTTCACACCTCCTCAAAACCAGCTCCAAATTCGTCAAACACGTGTCAAAAGAGGACCCATAAACTGAAAAATCATCCATAAAAATCTCAATCCCCTTCTCAACCATGTCAGAAAATATTGCCATCATACACCGTTGAAACGTGGCTGGTGCATTACATAACCGAAATGGCATCCTTCTAAAAGCAAAAGTCCCATAAGGACATGTAAACGTTGTCTTCTCTTGATCCTTCGGTGCAATTACAATTTGATGATATCCTGAATACCAATCTAGAAAACAATAGTAATTATACTCCGCCAACCTATCCAACATCTGATCAATAAAAGGCAAAGGAAAATGATCTTTCCTAGTTGCCTTATTCAACTTCCGATAATCTATACATATCCTCCAACCTGTCACAGTCCTTGTTGGAATCAGTTCATTACTTTCGTTCTTCACCACGGTCATACCACCCTTTTTGGGTGCTACTTGTACTGGACTTACCCAAGCACTATCAGAAATAAGGTAAATCACTCCAGCATCTAACCATTTCAAAATCTCTTTCCTCACCACTTCTTTCATTGTCGGATTAACACTACACCAAACACCCATTACCATAACACATCATTATAATACTATTTAAAAAGAGTTATTGTATATTAGGAAAGTTTCACGCGGCAAGGGAAAATAAAATAGCACCAAATATGCCTAAGTTTTTTCTACAGTAGACTCCCCTTTCCCGTGTACCCATTTCCTGTATACCCATTTCCCGTCTCATTTTCTTCTCTCTTTCTCTTCCTGTTATACTCTCCCGTGTCTCATTTTCTTCTCCATTTCTCTTCCTGGTATACCCATTTCCCGTATACCAATTTAAATGAGACCTATCTCTCTCAGTCTCTCACTCCCCTTCAAGAAAGACAAATCCTGAGAAGGGCTACACCACATTCGAAGGCAATATAGGAGTTTTGGTTCGTCGGCGGCGGCAGAGAGGCGACTTCTCTTCGGCTTAATCTCTGCGGCTTCGCCTCATCGGCTTCTTTGACTCTCCCGTTTCCTAGCCCGCCTATAACTCCCTCATTTTCTTCTTCGCACCCATCTGTGCCTCTCCCTTCATCGAATCTTCCATTTATGCAATACCCACCATTAGAATCGACCAGTCCCCTCTGAGGCTAGGAGGCACGATCTTCCCTGGAGGCTTTGGTTTGAAATCAGGTAATGTTCTCGTCACCATCACCAAATGCTTTCCCTTGCTCTCTCTCTATCTCCCTTTCTTCTCTCTCTTCTTCTTTCTCATTTCTCCATTTATTCAGAGGCTTGAAAGAACCCAAAGCGTAATCGATTTTGAGAGGGTTTTTCTCTTTCATGATTGAGCTACTATTATTGGTATGTAGTTTTGTTTTCTTTTTTGATTTCCGAAAGCCCCAAAATTGACTCTCGAATTGGTTTGTGTTTCCCCTGGATATTAAAAATCTCTTGCATTTTATTTTTTAGATTTCTCTTTGCAGTTTGGGTAATGCATTACTCTATTTCTCATTTTTGTGAAATGAGATTGACTGGTTCATGCATTCGCATAAATAATTTCTTTCGTTTTGTTCCTTATACAATTTTTTTTGTTTTTTTGGTTGATTCTATCTCTTGTGGTTCTACGAAGTATTACACTTGCAGATATAGGTGGGTTATCTCTTATGCTTGTGGCTCACGATCTTTATGACTCTCATTAGGTGCACACATAATTTCTGGGAATGTTTTTGAACCTCGGGCATTAAACGAACTTCTTCCTCAGTGGAAACAGGAGGAGGTAATTAATTTCTCTCCTTGATTTCTTTTATTTTAACTAAGTTCTTTAGTCATGTATGTAAATTATTAATGTAATACAGTAAAACTTTCGGGAAATGATCCTATGTTAAACTAAGTGTGTACATGAATGTCTCTGGACATTAGATAAGGAACAAAATCTACCTCAGCTTGTGCTTAAATTAGTAATATGAATAAGGACCATGCTTTCACTTTTAGATGAGATAATTCACCCACTGTGACTCTCACTGCAGTTTAGCAATTAAATTTGTTTTCTGCTGATGTGATGATAAGATATTTTCTTCACCAAACTGTGTTTGCAGCCGCCGATCACTGTCCCTGTCTCATCTGACAAATTTTGGTTTCTTACACAGAATCGTGCACTTTCTTTGCCATGCCCTTTTGATAATAAAGGAAATTATGTAATAAGGTATTCAAGTTTCTTTTTTGCTCTTTTCCTATTTCCCCTATCACAAGATTCACAAAAATTCGTCAATTTTATTTTAATTTATTCAATTAAATAGTTGCTTACCCCTATATATTTTTCTTAGCTATTGAGCCCCAAGGATCGATTGCAGTGTGGGCTTCCATATTGTATTCAGTTTGATTTTACCTATATATGCTTCTAGGTGTTTCTTTCCTAAGTGTATAAAGTATGCTAACCATTAGTATGATGGGAAATTTCCCGTGTCTCTTCCTGGTATACCCATTTCCTTCTCTCTTTCTCTTCCTGCTATACCCATTTCCCGTGTCTCATTTTCCTGAGAATTCTGGTGCATGAGATAATAGAGCGCAAGAGAATGTAGATCAATTGGATCTCAACAAGCCAGTAGGAGTGAGTTACACTTCTCTAAGGTGGGTGGGCAACGAGTAACGAAATCAGATCCCCTGTCAAGAAACAAGTAAAACTCAAGCTTATCTGGTAAAGTATGCTTCTCTATTATTTTGTTATTTGAAATTTTGACTATATTTTTCTTAAGAATCACTGCATTCACGAGCCATGTTTTCTGAATATATATATAAATATAATCTTTGACATTTCCCTCACTACTCTCCCTCATCTCATTCCCTAAATCTCTCGTGACAAGCTTATTAACAAGCTTATTTTCAGTATGATGCTGTTAGGTTGAGGAGAACATTTGCAAGTTTGCAAAGAAGGGTCTTTTTCAGAGCAGGAGTTTTTTAAAAGCTGAAAAACAGAAGAACCAGTCAACTCGTGGAGTTGAACACAACACTTACTTCGGCCAGGTTCTTCTATCAATCTGCTGGCCCTTGCAACACTCCTTGTTCAGATCAGTTTGCTAAGTTATGGTGTGTATTTGATATATATATATATTAAAATCTTTTTTAAAGTATGATCTAGTGTAACCATTTTATCTTTTATAGGTTAATAGGTCCATTATCTAAAGAGGATAAGGAGATTGAGTCTAGCTTAGCAAAATACCTCAAAGAACAGCACAAATTACTTGGAGACACATCAGTAAGAAATTTTTAAACTTGATTTTTGTTTCAGCTTAAATTTTTCTAGGTTTCCAAGCTTAAATTTTGTTTCATGTACTGCTTGTATTATGATTTGGTAGATAAAGTCCTTATTTGTCACTGTTATGGAACCACTTACATCATCCCTATAGAAGCATATGTGTGCTTTATGTGTTTTCTTCGGTAGGTGCATATTTATGTATATTTCTTGTTTAGATGCTATGGATTGCTTGTTTCTTTAATAAATGAAAGTCTTTTGTTCTTTAATAAAGGAGAAATATAGTTATGAGCAACCCTTTTTATTAAATATAGATGCTATGGATTGCTTGTTTAGGTGCACTCCAGTGTCCAACCCAACAGCCATTTTTGCAGCCCAAGTCATGTAGTTATGAGCAGGAAGGCCAAATAACTTACTTTGTACTCCATATTCATTCTCAATCTGAACATAATAAAAAAACAAACTTTTATTGAAAATTGACCCTTGACAATAGCTTTAGTGCTAGTAGAGCTGAACTTAACATAAACTTTTCCACTTATTTTATTAAAAAAGCACACAAAGGTCATTGTTGGTTACTTTTGCTTGATGGGATGACCCAATACATAGTTTTTGTATTATGGTGTCAGAACTTATTACACTTCACAATCATTAAGTAAATTGTGCATTACATTGATAATTAAGTTCAGCCTCCTGATCACTAGATATTTAGTAGCTTAAGAGGAAGTCTATATCTATATATTAGCAAACGCCAGGTAGTTCCCTCAAGCCTTGTTCACTTATATGACCCATCCTTTGGTGCCATAGTTTCATCTTATTTTCTTGAACTTTAATAGCATTAGCTTCAGCAATAGATACAATTTACCCATCTAATACATACAATCCATTTACTTTATTCCATTTCATAACTAGCAGTGAGTCTTTAGTAATCTTTATGATTAACAATGTATGTTTAACAAAATAAGCATTGTCCTTTTCATGTACTGTGTTCTACATATCTATATTATTATATCATTCTTTTCTCTCAAACATCTTTCACTTTCTTTAGAATATGTTCTTTTAATAAATAATCTAATTGAAGGATAACATGTTCAACCTTGAAAAATGAGAAGGCTGAATCTGAAATGGTGGATGGTAGTTTATCCCAATAATTAAACATGTTCAACTTTGTTCAGTTTGTTTTTGATATATTGTCAATCCATTTTCCTCAATTTAAACCATTTTATTATACTTTATCTGATATAAGAACAGAGAAGTTGTCCATGAAAAATGTTTGGGTGCATGTGATACTTTTACCAATATGTTTGGTTTTTAATCTATATGACAGTTTGCTTAATGTTTGGGACTGTAGAATGCCTTATTTTTCGTGTAAATTACAGTATTCTCTGTTATATATACTTAGGCAAGCAAGGCAGCATTTTTGTGAGACACTGAGAAATGAAGTTGGTTCAATCATTGGCATAACAATTGTCACACCTGGGCTCATTGGGACCAAAATCTCATGTGAACATGTAGTAATTTATCGATTATATATGTATATGGATTTATATTCAATATATTTTTTGTGATGCGTGAGTTTGTAAGTTAATTTGTACTTAAATTGTAATTATGATTGGTCTGTGAAATCTGGCTGAATATAAGAACTTTGTTCAGTATATATAAGAACTTTGTTCAGTATATATACGATACACTCTGATAGTATATCATAGAAAATATAAAACAAGAATGAGGAAAATGAGAGAGAATTTTATTGAAATAACAAAGAACAGTCCAGGATATTCGAGAGACCTGGTTTCTCTCCAAGAGCTAGCGCTCAATTACACAAAATCAGACATGCCTAACTCCTCTTTCTCATCCCTTTTTATTCCCCTGACTTACCCAAACACGCTTGATCCCAAACAGGAAACAAACCCAAAACAGAAACTATTAAAATAGAAATAGCCATTAAATAAAAATCAAACCAAATCACTAAACTTCCATAAAGAATTCAACCAGCCATTGACCATTAATTGTGTTTCCTCCTCGCATAGGTGTACCGTATAGGAGGTTTATCAATATATATATATATAAGTATATATTAGAACTGTTATATTTAAACAGAATAAATATTCAAGTTTCCTTTGAAGTTGGGTTCTTCAAGTGTAGTTATTATGAGGGCCTTCTTGTGGTAGCTAGTTGATATATAATGTCTGACAACTTGTAAACATTATTATAAAAAAATTCAAGAAAACTATATAAAAAAATACATTAGCACTTCACCACCAACCTCTTTGACCTTTCATACAAACACTAAATTCAATACCAACACTTGAACTCTGTAATGAAAATACACAAGCATGACATCTTCTACAACATTTACAAACAATTACTAATAATGAGAATAGGACAAGACCTTAAAATCAACATTTTGAAAAGAAAAAAAAACAACTAAACAGAAAGAAAAAGATTAGTCAGATTCCTATTTGGTAGGACCTACTACCTTCTTGTAGTTATACCAATTTGCAATCAATAGATACACAAAGATCGAATTAGATAAATTTTGGATTTCAAAGGCTGTTTTAATATCTATTGACAAATTTTAATTTTCTATTAATCTTTTAAGTATTGATTATATTCTTTAGGTTGGGGATCGAATTGGCAAGGAGCATTGCAAAGGTAATTTGCAAGAGGTACAGAATTTGTTCTTTTAACTCTTATTATTAATATCTTAAAAATGTTAGAGGAGTTTGAATATCTTAAATATTCATCCATAGAGAAGTAGGTTCTGAGATTAAAATTGTGTGTTGTGGTGATAACGGAAGGTTGAAAACTTGTGTGTATTAGAGAAGTAGGTTCTGGAAAATTTGTTTGTGTGCTGTGGTGATATAAGGAAGAAAACTTATTGTGTGTTGTTTGAATTTTTTGACTTGGTATTGATAGATGGTTAGGTAAGCTTTTATATGTATAGATTAGATTTTTCATTATATGTATAGATTAAAATTTTCATTTAGTCATATTGTTTTCATTATTTCCATATGTATAGATTAGATTTAATTGCCACAACGCAAGCTAAAATCTTGTCTTTGAACCAAACCCAATTAGTTAGTGGCAACCATTTTAGAATCTGATTTTTAAATTAAAAACAACACTAGAATCTCTTGAACTAGAGACTATTAAATGGATAGAAAATAAACCAGCAGAATTAACAAAAAATGGTGGTCAAGACTTGTGTTTAGATAAGCCTCCAATAAGAAAGACTTGTGTTAGAAGTTGTCTAGGCTGTTAGGTTGGGAAGATATTGTAGATAGAGAGTGAGATTTACTTAGAGAAGAATTTGGCAATCTTTGGGAAAGGGGAGCCTCTCAATCTAACTCAACCTTGGGAAAGGAATTGTAATATGATCAATCTTGTGTCAGTGCAGGTCAGTTACCTGAAAAAATAAAAAATCTACCAACAGAAAAGATTCAATTCGAAAATCTACCAACAGAAAAGAAAGACAACAAATTTCCTGAAAAATATCGATGCAAAGTAACATATAATGAAAACTTACTCCACCCTAGAAGATATTAAGATGAATGACAAAAGGATAACACAGAAAACACATGCACATGGACATGGAGGTATAAACCATGGACATGAGCATATATTTGTCTAATTTTAACATTTAATAAAGTTGAATTAAAAAAATAAGTAATCATATATATTCATATGTGTGCAAGAGAAAGAGAAGCTCAAAACTTGTTGATGAAGCATCATTGTAGACTTCATAAACATAAGTTAAGTAAAAATATAGGGTACTAGTCAATTAAATTTTTGTAGCAAGAATTGTTAACCCTTCACAAACTTCCTGAGCCACAATGATAAATACTTTAACATTTCACCAATCCTTATCAGCACCAAAGAATTCTCCAGTTAAACATTACTTACCTCCCATGTTACCAAAATAGTCCATACCACTTTGAAGGAAAAAATTTCAAAAAATAAGAAAATATCAAGGGACTAATCAATAATGAGAGAGAAAGAACAGACCAATCATTTGAATAGTCTTTGTATGTTGCATTGTCTCCAACTTCAACCATCACATATAAAGTTTTACGTAATCAGCTGATACAAATATTATCAGTTGGCCAAGAGAACCACTACAGCACCAACATAGCAAACTAACATAGAAACCAAAATATCAGTAAAGATGATAGACCCTGGAAGAGAATTACAGTACTTGAAAGAATTCATTGTAAAGTATATATCTTATTGATATCAATTGACCAAGCTTTCGGGTCCTTAGTTATCTATCTCCGTGAAAGAAACTTTAGTACAATTAGAAATTACCTAAACATTCACTACCCTAACAAAAGTACAACTTAGTAATAGCATATATTGTAGAAGATGAACAAGAGAAGTATTTACTTGTTTCAGACCAAATAATCAGGCCCTACGTTCAAGGCAGCAGAGTCAACAAGGTCCCTATATAGTCACTCAATCAAACACCACGCCTACCTCTCTTTAGTACACATCTTCTAGACTTCAATCTAACCTGCAATAGACAATGCATGCAACCAAGAAAGCAAAACTGACAACACTTGTTCAAACCAGAAATTCGAACAGTAAGTAACAAATATTAATTGAACTAGATAATATTAGAACAATAATAGAATGTGAACAAAAAGATATATATAGAGCTGGTTCTTCTCCTCTGCACTAATCTGTAATGGTAGTACAAAACAATGGTGTCACCCTCTTCTATAATATTCTCACTTCCCTGTACAAAGAAATCCCATAACTCACAACAATCTAATCTCTCTTGTCTTCACACACCACACTCCAAGTTTTCTTGCTTTTGATTACAAAATGATCAGTTAACAAAGAGAGGTGACACCCTTTTATACACACTTAACAAAAGTAAGTTAAGAAAACAGAAGTAACAAGACCTTTTATTTGGTAACTGATTTCAACAAGCTTCCTTCAAAGCGTTCAATTCTAATGATCTTGCACAAATAGTTCCACTCTTAGAGTCTCAGTATACATAAAGCCTGTAAAAAAAAAGTGAGCCATATTAACCATAATAAACCATACACATTAACACCATTTTGCAAAAGAAAAAAATTGGACTGAGTTCAATTTATAATAAAGTTGAATTAAAAAAATAAGTAATCATATATATTCATATGTGTGCAAGAGAAAGAGAAGCTCAAAACTTGTTGATGAAGCATCATTGTAGACTTCATAAACATAAGTTAAATAAAAATATAGGGTACTAGTCAATTAAATTTTGGTAGCAAGAATTGTTAACCCTTCACAAACTTCCTGAGCCACAATGATAAATACTTTAACATTTCACCAATCCTTATCAGCACCAAAGAATTCTCCAGTTAAACATTAATTACCTCCCATGTTACCAAAATAGTCCATACCACTTTGAAGGAAAAAATTTCGAAAAATAAGAAAATATCAAGGGACCAATCAATAATGAGAGAGAAAGAACAGACCAATCATTTGCATAGTCTTTGTATGCTGCATTGTCTCCTACTTCAACCATCACATATAAAGTTTTACGTAATCATCTGATACAAATATTATCAGTTGGCCAAGAGAACCACTACAGCACCAACATAGCAAACTAACATAGAAACCAAAATATCAGTAAAGATGATAGACCCTGGAAGAGAATTACAGTACTTGAAAGAATTCCTTGTAAAGTATATATCTTTTTGATATCAATTGACCAAGCTTTCGGGTCCTTAGTTATCTATCTCCGTGAAAGCAACTTTACTACAATTAGAAATTACCTAAACATTCACTACCCTAACAAACACTACAAGAAATACGATTTTTAGCTACCAAATATTATTAGTACCAATTAATCATATTTTGCTACTAATTTGTGGTAGCTAAATAATTTAGTTGTAAAATCTGAAAAAGGAAGACCAAATGTTTCAACTACTAAATTTATTAGTAGCTAATTAATATTTTAGCTACAGTTTTTTTGGTAGCTAAATCTATTGGCGCCAAGATACAAAATTAACAAGTTTATATATTATTTGGCTACCAAATTATTTTGGTAGCAGAACAAACACTTTTAGCTACTATTTTTTAGTAGCAAAACAAAAACTTTTAGCTACTAATTTTTTTGGTAGCAAAAAATAAATGTTGTACTAAAAAATAGGTACTAATTATTCAAACTATTAATGTTATGCTACTAAAATATTATGTAAAAGTACACAATATAAAATACTAAAAGAATAATCTTATTAATAAACCATAAGTCTCTTTAAAATAATTATAAAAATTATTTTATTATTAAAAGACATATTAATAATTATAATTAAATTATATATAATACATACATATTGGAATAAAATATTGTATTTATACTAATATAAAACAAATCGTATGAAAATAGAATAAATAAAATAAAATTTAATATGTTTTATTATTAATTAATATAAATGTAAATAAATACAATATTTCATTACTAACCTCTCTCACATTTTCATATGAAACCGTCTGTAACACAATATTATCTCACACACTCACCACTAATTAGCACTAACCGCTAGTGACCTAGTCTACAGAAAAAAGTATATATATAATTTATAATAAATAATTCCATAAGACTATCAAGTCTTTCTCTCAGTCATAAACCTCAAATAATTTATCATATCAGCTCCTACTCCTCCTTCACGATTGATCGAAAGCTTAACATATAAGTTTTTTATAATATGTTGAGAGTATATGATTATGAGGCAGTATATATAATCAACTACACAATTCTCTTCAATGCTCAAACGTTGACCATGAAAGCATGATCATTTCCAAATCCAATGCAGTGGACCAAACTACTCCAAACAAATTCCAAAAGCACAAATGGTTCTCACATCAATAGAAAATGTTACATATATGTTATTATTTGAGTAGGTAATAGTAATTACATTAGTCTTTTTTATATTTGCTTTCTCTCTTACTCTTGTTTATTTGATTATTTGCCTCTATTTTGTTCTTTCTTTTTTTCGTCCTTCTGCAAGTTTTTACAAAGTTTGGGAGATTGTGGAAGACTAGATAGAAGACAATAATCCAAAATTTGTTCTACACTTATGAGCAAAGTCTATACTAAACACCATGTTGTAATTTTTTTCATTAATCAAGCCATCTTAGTTTTGCACCTTCAATGTATACAATAAATGTTTATCATAATTATTAGATTCTTATTCAGCGATAATGTTTCTCATGATCTTTTATTATTTTTATATTTAAATAATTAAACAATTACAATATTTTTGTTTAAAAAATAACAATAAAACCAAAAAAAAAACAAATTTCTCCATTTGTTAGTGGAAAGCAGTTTTTGAGCTTCCGATTTTAAAATATGTTGCTACTAAATCTTACATACAAAATAGCATTATTAATATAAAACAAAACAATTTGCTACCAAATTATGGTAGCAAAAATAAATTAGTAGATTCAAAAGTAATCATTTTGCTACTAAAGACAATAGTTTTTGCTACTAAATATTTAGTAGCAAATAAACAATATTTTGGTAGCTAAATACTTTTAGCGACGGGGTAATAGCTACGAACTAGCTACAAATATTTTTTGTAGCAAATGATCTATTAGCTACCAAAAATATATTATTGGTTACCAATCTTTTAGTAGATAAAAGATTTTTTTCTTGTAGTGAAAAGTACAACTTAGTAATAGCATATATTGTAGAAGATGAACAAGAGAAGTATTTACTTGTTTCAGACCAAATAATCAGGCCCTACGTTCAAGGCAGCAGAGTCAACAAGGTCCCTATATAGTCACTCAATCAAACACCACACCTACCTCTCGTTAGTACACATCTTCTAGACTTCAATCTAACCTGCAATAGACAATGCATGCAACCAAGAAAGCAAAACTGACAGCACTTGTTCAAACCAGAAATTCGAACAGTAAGTAACAAATATTAATTGAACTAGATAATATTAGAACAATAATATAATGTGAACACCAAGATATATATAGAGCTGGTTCTTCTCCTCTGCACTAATCTGTAATGGTAGTACAAAACAATGGTGTCACCCTCTTCTATAATATTCTCACTTCCCTGTACAAAGAAATCCCATAACTCACAACAATCTAATCTCTCTTGTCTTCACACACCACACTCCAAGTTTTCTTGCTTTTGATTACAAAATGATCAGTTAACAAAGAGAGGTGACACCCTTTTATACACACTTAACAAAAGTAAGTTAAGAAAACAGAAGTAACAAGACCTTTTATTTGGTAACTGATTTCAACAAGCTTCCTTCAAAGCGTTCAATTCTAATGATCTTGCATAAATAGTTCCACTCTTAGAGTCTCAGTATACATAAAGCCTGTAAAAAAAAAGTGAGCCATATTAACCATAATAAACCATACACATTAACACCATTTTGCAAAAAAAAAAATTGGACTGAGTTCAATTTATAATAAAGTTGAATTAAAAAAAAAAAGTAATTATATATATTCATATGTGTACAAGAGAAAGAGAAGCTCAAAACTTGTTGATGAAGCATCATTGTAGACTTCATAAACATAAGTTAATTAAAAATATAGGGTACTGGTCAATCAAGAGCATAACTGACCACAGTTCTATATGAAGAAAACACAAAACTCCAATTTTCTTTTGGTTGATCATAGCATATCAGCAACATAATGTTGTTCCACTTGTCCGGATAAGTTGAGAAATGAGATGAAATCATAGAATATGTGACAGATTGATCAATTTCAATTGCATACATAATAGTGTATAAGTAATCGAATCCAAGAAAGAATATTGACATGATTTTGTTCTTTATTAGTAAAAAGAAATACAGAGTAATTATGTAAGACAATGCTGAAAAGATAGGAATTTCTGCGGACAAAAAAGTTGATTATTAGTTCACTAGACTACAATTTTTGGAGTAGTCATGCTTTCACTAGCATTACCACAAGTATAAGCATATGAAATCTCATAGATAACAATGAATCTGTGAAAGAGCTTAGCATAATGAGCACTAGGCAAAACAAAGTAAAAGATTGATGATGATGTACACTAAATCAGTTTGTTCTATTGACAAATGATATCATGTTCACCAAAAATTAAACTAAAACAAGCATAATAATCTCCTTGTTGTTTTCTAACAATTTCTCTTTCAACAATTCCACCCGAATAAACCTAGAAAGATGCACCAAAACTCAATTAGGCGGCAAATAATCTTTAAGTAGGGACAGAAAATATTTCTTACAAAAGCACCATTGAAAAAAAAAATAAAGGTTAACACTGTGAATCAAGTCCAGTAGATAAAGCTTTAAACTTCAATAACCCAAATATACTTATATATAAAACTTGGTTGAAGCCTAAATAACCTGTGTACTTGTGTATAAAACTAGCTTGAAGCCTAAATGACCTAAATATACACCAGAATGTATTCAACTTCTCTATTAAACAACATTGACTTAATGACTTTCTTTTCTTCTTCTTCTTCTGCAACTAACCCCAAAACAATTAAGGAATTCTTTCATTTTTAATCATTCATAGGATAAATAGCAAATATAGGATATTTAACTGAAGAAAAGGATCTTTTTAACTGGTATGACTTGAAATTCTCTTTTAAGATGACCTGAAATTCAACCAAGGCATGTTTTCTTTTAAAAGCATGTGTGTGAATGACCTTGTCATGACCCTTGGTGGTATAAAGCTCAAAATGACTGAAATGATGAATCTACTTAAAGAACAGTTGGTGGTATTTCTATCTTGCACTTATAAACCTTAGTTTTCTTTTCTTCCAATGAAAATTATCTTGGTTTTATATTTAGGTTGGTGGTAAAGTGACACCAAGCGAAGGACAGTCTTGCAATGTACCGCAGTCAAACAATATTCAGCCCCCTAAGGTAAATTATAAAAGTTGTTATTGTTTTAAATTTTCATTTTAGAAGAACAATTACAGAAACTAATAAATTGTCTTTAAAATAAATTTGGTAGAGTATTTCACTAGAAAAAAAGACATAACTTTACAGAAGGGAAGAATGCTTGCTACTTGCTTGACTAGGCAGATGTAATTGTTGCTGAAGGTCGTTGGGATTCTAGTGATCCAAAGATAACTATACATGGAAAGCCTCTTGGACCAAACTTTATGCGAGTATGGGTTGATGTTGCTATTGTACCAAAATCTTACTTATTTCGTCCTAATCATGCGATGCTTACAATACAATAAGTAGTTGGTTCCACAGTTGCATGGCCTTCTAAAAACGTTATTCCAAGAGGTACATTTTCATACTCAAAAAATAACTAATGTCTTTGTTTGCTTTGGTGTAGTTGTGAATCCATTATTTTGTATGTGGTGTCCTTTCTTGGATATAATTTCCATTGCATTTTTCTTGAAGTAATTTGTGATGCTAGATAATAACAATAAAATATTTCTTTGTTTATTTTGCAGATGTGACAAGCGAAGTATAAAAGGATACTTAAGACTCCTTGAAAGTAGTAACTTTGTCTATTTCTTTGTGTTGAAAGTAGTAACTTTTAGACTCCTTGAATACTTAAAGAATATTTTGTTGTTGATGATAGTGTTGAATGTTTTAAACTAAATTGTGGATTGTTAATTCAATGTAGAATGTTCTTACTTTTTGTTATTTGAAAATCAAGTTCATTTGATGATGCTAGTATATATTAGAAAGCTAATTTTAATTATATAAAAAAATTAAAATATAATAGAATAAATTAGTGTTATATAAATAAAATATATAATGAGAATTTAAACATATCTAAATATAACAATAATACGAAAATTGAGTTATAATATCTATTACAATAACACTTTTTATGCAAAGAATTATGTTATGCAAACTTCATTATATAACACAAATAATGTGTTATACTAAAGTGTAGTATAGCACAAAAAATGTGTTATACTAAAGTATAGTATAACACAAAAAATGTGTTATACTAAAGTGTAGTATAACACAAAAAAAGTGTTATACAAAGTGTAGTATAACACAAAAAAAGTGTTATATAATCGACTATAAATAATATAATTCAACACTTATCTATATATTAAAATAACACAGAAATTGTGTTATCGTTGACAGTACAATAACACATCTGTATAGCACTGATAAAGTGTTATGTAAAGTACCCTAACCTACGATAACATAGTCGGTCTTACCACATCAGAAAGTGTTATCGTATGTTTTGATAACACATTTTCGGTGTTATTAAAAGCATTTTTTCTTGTAGTGTAAGTCTTCGTTGAGCATCAATAGTTAGTCCGCATTTTCTTCCATGAGAATTCTATGCATAACTGTCGATGGACTAATTCCTCTTATATAAGCCAGAGTCCACCCTATAGTAGTTTTATGAGCCCTCAACACCCCCAACAAGTTCTCCTCCTCTTATTCTGAAAGAAGTGATGAAACTATAACCGAAAAAGTCTCTTTTTCCCCATGATAAGCATAACGGAGATGGTCTGGTAAAACTTTCAGTTCTAAAATAGGTGGCTTCAGAATCGATGGAAATGGTCTTTCCGGTCCCTCACCCAATTCTTCAAATTTCTTATGGTTCCACGACTCATATGATTTTATCCACTTCAAATAACTCACCGCTTCTTCATTTTCCTCACCATCTACATCATCAACTATAAGACTTAATTCAAGAGGATCCTCACTTAATTTTTTTCTTCCTACTACTTCTTATACCACATCAACTGAGAAATAACTATCACTTGCTTTAGGATAAGTCATAGCCTTAAACACATTAAATACTACTTCTTCCCCTTGAACTCTCAGCTTTAACTCTCCTTTTTGCACATCTATCAATGCTTGCCCAGTTGCTAAAAATGATCCCCAAAATAATAGGAACATTTTCATCCTCCTCCATATCAAGGACTATAAAATCATCTGGAAATATAAACTTATCCACCTTTACCAATACATCTTCTATAATACCACGTGGATGCTTCATATATCTATCAGCCTTCTACAACGTTACTGTGGTTGGCCTAGCTTCACCCTAACCAAGTCTGCGGAATACTGACAAAGGTATTAAATTAATACTTGCCCCCAAATCGCAAAGTGCATGCTTACATTCAAACTCCCCAACCGTGCATGGAATAGTAAAACTCCTAGGATCTCGTAACTTTTGAGAAAGTTTCCTTTGCAAAATCGCACTACATTCTTTCGTTAACGCCACTATTTCATAGTCACCCATATTTCTCTTATTATAAAGAATCTCCTTGATAAACTTTACATAGCTAGGCTTCTGTTCTAATGTTTCTGCGAATGGTACATTTATATGTAGCTTCTTGAACACCTCTAAAAACTTTGCAAACTGTTTATCTAAATTATGCTTACGAAGTCTTTGTGAATATGGAATTCTAACATGGTTCTCAATACTCACAAGTGGGATCTCCTCTTCTTTCTTAAGGTATTTAGTAACCTTTTCATCATTAAACTTCTTTTCATCTTTACCTTGCGTATTTCCCTTCTGACCTTCTTCTTCTTCTGACTGATTCTTCTTTGGCCCTTCATACCTCGTTCCACTCCTCAAAGTAATAGCTTGGCACTGTTATTTAGGATTAACTTATGTAGTGCTAGGAAAATTTCCTTGAGCTCTATTAGACATTAAAGTAGCCAATTGCCCTATTTGCGTCTCCAAATTTCTTATGGATGCCCTGGTTTCAGTCATGAATTGGTTAAGTACATCAGGTTGAGGTTCAGCTCGTTTCATTGGCATTGGGTGAGGTCTATTTTGTGGTTGATAATATCTAGGTGGAGGGTATTGTTGTGAATGTTGTTGTGGATATGGTGGTCTATTTTGGGCAGGTTGATATTGTGGCTGAGGTGGAGGATAAGGTTGTAGAGTGTTTTGATTATTAGACTAGGAAAAATTAGGATGATTCTTCCAAGCTGGGGTGTAAGACATGGAATTGGGGTTATTGGGTTGTCTTTGGTAATTTCCTATAGCTTGTACTTCTTCCATGGACATGTTATTCATATCTATAACAGGGCATTGGTTGGGTTGATGGGTTGCACCACACACTTCACAAAGGTTTTGAATTTGCATAGATTGAGATGGGAGTGTAGTCTTTTGTAATTGCTTTGTCAAGGCTGCTACTTGAGCTGTAAGCATGGATAAAGCATCCAATTTCATCATTCCAGCCACCTTCTTTGGTTGTCCCCTTTCACTTGGCCATTGATAATTATTCATCGCCGTTGACCCAGATTTTGGTCAACTGACACGGAGTCTAAATATGCTTGATGTGAATGAATGCGTTGAAAAGAACCGAATGACAAAAGGTAATAAGAACACGATATTTTATAGTGGTTCGGCCCCAGGATCTAGTAATGACCTACGTCCACTTAGATTGTTATTGATATGAGAATCAAAGGAGTGATCAAAGAAAAAGGGTTCAATGAGTTTCACCAACCTCTGAAGAACAATCCAATCTTCCAAATAGAATTACACTAGTCTTAAGTAATTCGAAAGCAAAAAGTCCCTTCCTTGAGCTATCTTTCTCTATTTATAGGCTCAAGGGGGATTACACAAGATTGTTACAGATATTCTCTCCTAAATAACTGGATATCCAGGAGATTGTGTGAGCTAAATTCGGGATCTACAAAGATCTTTATAGTAATATTACATTGCATGCGGAACCATTGACCAGACTGGTCGTAGATGAGACTGGGCCACCTCCTACTTATAATGTACCTTCTGGTCGATACACTAGCAGAGTTCTTCCAGATTTCAGCCACGTGTCTGGGGATCACTTGCCATGTCATCAATGCCAATTTTTTGGATAACATTTGCCCCCCATGTTTATTTATTACGAGCAATAAATAAACTTTTGAGCGAATGACTCTTCGGTAACCCCACCATACGTATCAGAACCCTTCGTGTGTTCTTGGAAAAAGCAGCCTACTCCTGTCTAATCATGACTTTTCGGCTCCCCAGTAATAATTCGATGGCTATTCCGCTTCCCCATACTTTGAAAAAGGGAAACTGATGATTACACCTTTTTTATGCCACAGACAAACTTATATAACATCTCCAAACTTCCCTTTTTCTTATTACGCACGCCATTGCCTTCTCAAGTAACCCTAAAAACTAGAGCTTCAATCTTCTTCCGGAGACCGTTCTTCTGCATTTTCCAGACTCAGCCCGAGAGTTCCTTGATTTCCGAAGACTCTTTACCAATCTCCACGACCGTATTTTTGGTAAGTTTTTGAATCCTTATGCATCAAATTTTCATAATGCATGCTTCTGTATGTTGACTGTTTGAGTTCATCTGCTTCTGGTTTGAGATGCTTGTGAGTAGAATGTCTTGTGGGTAAAAAGAGTTACGAGTTAGTTTAATAGTTGGGATCATACTTTTAGGATGTAAGACCGAAGTAAAAATTCGATCTTTAGGCTAGTTGGAAAATAGGTTTTTCCTGCCCTAAGGGGAGTTGAGAAAGCTTTTTTGAAAAACTTTTTACTTTCACCCTTTGATCCGTTTCTCAAACTGTTCATGTAGAAAGATTTAGCTTTTTGTTAGAATGTTGTTGTATAAAAGCTTGACTTTTATACTCGACCAGCGCTATTCTAAAAAGCCTTTAAGAATTCTCTATCCTCACCTCCCCATTCTTTTGTTTGCAGACTTTGATACCAGATTTGTGGGGAGGTGAACGACCCATCGACAACGATCTTCTCGCCCAGCTGCTCGAAGGCGAAGAACAACCGGCCGACCGAATCCACGAGATTCCCTTTTCACGATCTTCCTCCAGACCTCGTCCTTTTCCTCCTCAAATGGCTCGTTCCAAATCTTTAGGCAAGAAAAGACCTGAATCCGACGATAATCCAAACCCTCCTGCCCAGCCTAATTCACAGGCTGGGGTTCCTTCGACCAGTGGCTGAAACAATCCTGCTCCTGACCCCAACATCCAAACTAGAGCCCGCCCTCGCCATCAGAATCTGCCTGATGTCGAGTGGTATTTCTCCTCGACCAGCCTTGTAACTCCCAGGATGCTTGCTAACTATCTTAGGAAGTATCCTCTCACAGGGGTCACTCTCAAAATTCCTGCCGCAGACCAAAGGGCTAACCTCCTCGGGGGTGTATACAGTGCTTGGTCTTGGTACCACATAGAGGCGGGGGCTGTGCTCCCGCTACATCCTTTTTATTAGGGGGTGGCTAATTATTTTGATGTAGCCCCCTTCCAGATTACACCAAATGGATATAGAATGCTGGCCGCCCTCTATATCCTGTACAAACTTAAAAAATGGCTAGAACCTACCCCCCATGAGATCAATTATCATTTTGATCTCAAGTCCAACCCTCAACAGTATGGGACAGGCTTCTTCCATATTTGTCACCAGGAGACAAACCGGACGTTCCTGAGTGCCACCACGCACATATCCAACGTGGGGCAGTACTACAAGGAGTACTTCTTTACTCCGGACATAACCAACAACAACTTGGCCTTCGCTCGAGGAGGTAAGTGCTTCTTTTACTGGTCGGTAGTTTTTATCAGCGAATTTCCCTTCATTTTTCTTAAAGTGTGTTTTGTCTTTCAGGCCCATGGTTACATCTGACCCCAACACCAGACATGGTGTTGAGGTCCAATGCACTGGCCAGGATGACAGACGCAGAAAAAAGCGTCAAGTCCCTGGTCACTGATGATAATCTGAGGCTAGCTGGCCTCCTGGCTCCTCACCATGAAACATGAGGACCCGTGGTGGCCGATGCCACTGCCGAGGGGGTTCCCGAGCAGCAACCTCTTGTGTCTCCTCCACGAAGGAGGCCGACGGGGGTTACAATCAGGGAACCCACGGGCAATCCTTCTGCAGAAGGGCCTTCTGCTCCCCAAGGCAAGGGGAAACAAAAGGCCAAAGAGCCGATTGTGGACTTGGGGGAATCCTCCGATGAAAATGGTATAGTAAATTTGCTTTTAAATAGCTTGCCAATTCCCTGTCACTTGTTTGACGGGGAGGGAAACTTTACATATACTCCAAATCTAGGGCCAGACTTCTTCATGCTAGATAATGAGTGTATGACTAATAGAGTCAATAGTGTAGCGACCAGTAGTTATAGCTCAGGTATTAACTTTGTGACCTTCTTTTCCATTTGATAAGGAGTTTCCATCTCCCTTTATCTTTCCCTTTGCATGTGTTTACTTGTATGCAGATATGGCCACTCCCAATGTCTTCGACCTATACCAGGCTGAGGAGAAAGAGGAAGTTCCTCAGCTCCGGCGAAAGTCGTCAAGGAGACACAACGGCGAAACAAGCCAGGGACCTGCCAAAAAGAGTTGAACAGAAGATCCTTCCAAGGATGTGCCAACTGGGCAAACTTCTGCTCATCCTCCAGCTCCTGCTGAGAAAGAGACTCCTCCTACTCCGATGAACCCTCCGGCTGCGCCCAGCAGGGAACAAAACAAGCGGGAATAAACTCTTGGGGCCAAACTCTCGAGCCGTGCCTTACAAGCAGCCAAAGACCGACTTGCGCACATCGTGAAGAACGACCGCGTCAAGGATGCAATGGTTGAGGAAGAGAGTATGGGGGTCGACCAAATTCTGAACAGGACCCTTAACGAAATAGCCAGCGTAAGTGTTTCTTATCTCTTTGGCCTTAGTCTTTTATTCTTTGCAACAGGTTCTAACTTTATCTTCTGTCCTCAGGCTTTGCTGTCTGCAACTTCTACTCGTACCCGCACCCAGGCCACCATCGAACAGGCTCGGGCAAAGGCTATCGAGAGGTACCAGGTGAAAGCGGCCGAGGAACTTTCGGCTGCAGAGGCCAGGCATGCAAAGGAGTGTGAGGCGATCGTTCAGCAGAGGGATGCCGCGGTGACAAAGCTATCGGAGGCTGAAGCTTCGAAGGCAGCTATAAGGAAGCAGAGGGAGGAGTATCAGGAGTCCAGCCGAGTCCAATTTCGAGAATGAAAGAGATTGGGCGAGGAGCTCAAGTCCAAGAACGAGGCCATCGCCACCCTTGAGAGCCAAGTGGAGCAGCTGAAGCTTGACAACTCCAAGAATCTGGAAAGGTATAAGAACGCGACGCTCCGGTGTTTTTACAACTTCTGGAAAAACAATCAGGGCGCCAACTTCGGCTATCTTTCAGAAGACGTTAGGACTGCTGAGCTGGCTCGCTGCACTGCTCAACTGGCTGAAGAGGAGGCGAGAGCAAGGATCCCTGCTTCTCCAAGTATTGCCAGTGCAGAGGAAGAAGGAGTTGCCGAGGATGCTGCCAACCAAAATGCTGATAAAGACCCTCCTGCTTCTAATGCCTCTTGAGCTTTTATTATTTTTTCTTTCTTTTGATTACACGACCCACAGGCCGTGATGTAAAGACAATACGTTTTTTGAATTTGTTCCATGGGCAGCAAACTTTTCCTTTTATTTGAACAGTTACATCCAAGCAGTGATGCTTGCGGTGTAAAAGATTGCATCATGATGCTATAACATTTTCATTTATTATAACATTTGTCCGTATGACCGAACTTAGCATAGTACTTTGGCTTGACTTAACAAAATATAATTTTTGAAAAATACTCTAAGTACCTTAGCATGCTTTCACTCATTTTGTTCATGTGTTTACATACCTCATGGTACGCTTTGCTATCGATGTGCCTTATATGCCCCCCAAGTGATCGAGGAGCTTTAGGTCCCTTGTCACTTGCCTTGACCATGACCTGTTCGAACATTTCTGCTCGGGTGAAAAAGTAATACTTGTAATACAGCAAAACAACACACGTAATGAACAAATACTTGTAAATATAAATTCACAAAGGTTGGCAAGAATGACTGGCTGCGCACAGTCCCTTATAATCTCGTATTAAAAATGGACTAAACATGTCTTTACGAGTGATTCTAAAATAGAATCTTACATATACGAGCGATTAGCCATACAATCGTGGCTAATTCTCTTTGCAAAACTTGTACAAAGTAAAATTTAATACAAGCCAGTCCTTTAAGAAGGACTGTTCACTGATAATACTTGCGCAGGTGTTCCCCATTCCAATATCATGGAACGAGATCTCCGTTCAGGCGTGCAAGTTTATAGGTGCCCTGATGAAGGACTTCTTCAATCTGGTAAGGTCCTTCCCAATTAGGCCCGAGTACTCCAGTAGTGGATTCGCGGGTATTTAAGAAAACTCGTCGTAGCACCAAGTCACCGACGTTGAATTTCCTTTCTTTAACTTTGGAGTTAAAGTACTGGGCGACTTTTTGCTGGTACGCAGCAACTCGGAGCTGGGCCTTCTCCCGTATCTCGTCAATTGAGTCTAGGGACTCCATCATTAGTTGGCTATTCTGGTCCTGGTCGTATGTTATACGTCGATGCGAGGGGGGATCTAACTCGACAGGTAGCATAGCCTCATATCCGTAAGCTAAGGAAAATGGGGTATGTCCTGCGCTATTCGGTGAGATGTTCTATACGACCAGAGGACTTCAGGCAGCTGCTCCGGCCATGCTCCTTTATCATCTTCAAGCCTCTTCTTTAGGGTATCTTTAAGAGTTTTATTTATGGCTTCGACCTACCCGTTTGCTTGGGGGTGCGGAACTGAAGAAAAGCTTTTAATAATTCCATGCCTTTCGCAGAAGTCGGTGAATAAGTCGCTGTCAAACTGGGTCCCGTTGTCTGAAACTATCTTTCGGGGCAAACCATAGCGGCAAACAATGTTCTTGATGACAAAGTCAAGAACTTTTTTGGTCGTTATGGTGGCGAGTGGTTCAGCTTCGGCCCATTTAGTGAAGTAGTCAACTGCCACAACGGCGTACTTTACTCCGCCTTTTCCCGTTGGTAGGGACCCAATCAAATCGATTCCCCACACCGCAAAAGGCCACGAACTTTGCATTTGTTTCAATTCATTTGGAGCTACTCGTGGAATCTTAGAAAACCTTTGACATTTGTCGCATCTTTGTACAAACTCCATCGAATCCTTGTTCATAGTTGGCCAGAAGTAGCCTTGCCTTAGAATCTTCTTTGCCAAACTCTGCCCCCAGCGTGATCCCCGCAGAAGCCTTCATGCACCTCTTTCATGAGTTCCTTAGCTTTTTCTAGTGTAATGCATCTGAGTAGTGGCATTGAATATCCCCTTCGGTACATAACTCCATCGACTAGTATGTATCTAGCAGCTTGCCTCTGCAGAGTTCTGGCCTTTTTCCTATCTGTTGGTAGCGCACCGTTTTTCAGATACTCCAACTAAGGTGCCATCCATGTATCCTCCATTCGAATCTCCATATTGGTCTCAACCGCTTGTATGCTTGGTTTACTTAGTCTTTCCACTGGCACAATGTTCAAAGTGTCAGCATCTTTTGCGCTCGCAAGTTTAGCTAAGGCGTCTGCGTTTGAATTATGATCCCGCGGTATTTGCTGGAGGGTGTACTCTGTGAACTGGGCTAGCAGGTCCTTTGTTTTATTCAAGTAGGCCACCATTTTTAAGCCTCGCGCTTGATATTCTCCTAGAACCTGGTTCACGACCAGTTGTGAGTCACTGTAAATATCAAGCGCTTTTATGCTCATATCTTTCGCCATTCTCAATCCAGCGAGGAGTGCTTCGTATTTGGCTTCATTATTTGACGCGGTGAAGTCGAACCGGATGGCGCAGTGAAGTCAATGCTCTTCAAGCATTATCAATATCACTCCCGCTCCTACGTGGGATTCGTTGGATGACCCATCCGTGAATAACTTCCATGAAGGAGCTTTCTCTTAAGGCTCAAGCGCACTAGGTGATTCGCATTGCTCATTGTTTGGAAATTCTGTGAACTCTGCAATAAGATCAGCCAATACTTGTCCCTTTATTGCCGCTCGCGGTGAATAAGTTATATCGAAGTGCCCTAGTTCGACTGCCCATTTTAATAATCGCCCAGCCACCTCTGGTTTTTGGAGGACTTGCCGCAGGGGCTGGTCGGTTAAAACCGTGATAGGATGGGCTTGGAAGTAAGGGCGCAGCTTCCTAGAGGCCAGGATTAAGCAATATGCTAACCTCTCGATTGGTGGATATCTCAGTTCTGCTCCGATTAGCCTTTTGCTTACATAGTAGACCGCTTTCTGTACGCCTTATTCTTCTCGTACTAGCACCGCGCTCGCAGCAACTTCTGTAATCGCCAGGTAAATAAACAAAGTTTCTCCTTCTATTGGCTTTGATAAGATGGGAGGTTGTGCCATATGAGCTTTCAAGGCCTGGAATGCTTGCTCGCAGTCTCCTGTCCATTCAAACTTCTTATTTCCCCTAAGTAGATTTAAAAAAGGGACGCACTTGTCTGTTGATTTCGAAATAAATCTACTTAGGGCTGCGATTCTCCCGGTTAAACTTTGTACATCCTTGATCCTTTCTGGCTACTTCATGTCGATCAGGGCTTTTATCTTGTCGAGGTTGGCCTTGATTCCCCTTGAATTTACAATGAACCCCAAAACTTCCCTGATCCAACTCCGAAGGAAGACTTGAGGGGATTTAACTTCATCTGGTATTTGTTTAATACATCAAAGCACTCTTGTAAATCCTTTACATGTCCTTCTTCCTTTTTAGACTTTACCAGCATGTCGTCCACGTATACCTCCATGTTTACTCCAATCAGCTCTTTAAACATGTGGTTGACGAGCCGTTGGTAAGTCGCACCTGCGTTTTTCAGTCCGAAGGGCATTACTTTATAACAGTATAAGCCTGTATCGGTCCGAAAGCTGGTGTGATCCTTGTCAGGGGGATGCATCCTAATCTGATTGTAGCCCGAATATGCATCCATGAACGAGAGGATCTCATGTCCTGTAGTAGCATCGACCAGCTGGTCGATTCTTGGGAGTGGGAAGCAGTCTTTTCGGCAGGCTTTATTGAGATTTGTAAAATCCACGCAGGTTCGCCATTTTCTGTTTGGCTTGGGAACCGACACCAGATTGGAGACCCACGATGGATAAAATGCTACCCTGATGAACCCATTCTCCTTTAATCTTTCAACTTCTTCCTTTAAGGCTCTCGATCTATCCTTATCGAGTAGCCTTCTCTTTTGTTGTACGGGCGGAAAAGTCTTGTCTATATTCAGGACATGGCTAATAACTGCAGGGTCTATCCTAGCCATGTCTTTGTGTGACCAGGCAAAAACCACCTGGTTCTTCCGTAAAAATTCCACCAGTGCGTGCTTCGTGGTGGGCTCTAGGTTTTTCCCGACCTTTACAACTCTGGTCGGGTCTTTTTCGTCGAGTTGGACCTCTTCCAGGTCCTCGACGGGTCCAAAATTTTCTTCAAAATCCCCAAAGCGAGGATCTAAGTCTCTATCCTCACTTTGGGCAACACCCTATTTGGTGACTTCATCACCGGATTGGGTTTGTGTATCAACCGCCATCTGCAACCTATCTGAGGTAGTGCTCTTTGATGTTCCTTTTTTCGCCTTCGTTACTGAGGCGTTATAGCACTCCCTGGCTTCCCTCTGGTTTCCCAACACGCGTCCTACTCCTGCGTCTATTGGGAACTTCATGGCTAAGTGCCACATAGAGATGACGGCCCGTAGATCAACTAGTATAGGCCTTCCAATGACGGCATTGTACGCCGAAGGACAATCAACCACTATAAAAGTGGCGAGTAATGTTCTTGTAGCAGGCGCTGTACCTGTCGTCACTGGTAGTTTGATCAACCTGGCGGGGGTGAGTCCTTCTCCAGAGAAGCCGTATATCATTTGGTTGCAGGGCTCCAGGTCCTTAACGGACAGCTTCATGCGTTCCAGCGAAGACTTATACAGGATATTCACCGAACTTCCTGTATCAACTAAGACTCTTTTGACCATCATGTTGGCCATTTGGATATCCATGACCAGCGGATCGGAATGTGGGAACCAGACGTGTTGGGCATCGCCATTAGAGAAGGTTATTTCGCCTTCGTCTGACCAAGCCTTTTTTGGTGCACGGTCCTCAACAGTCATCATCTCGATGTCCTGGTCGTGGCGCAGGGTCCGAGCATATCGTTCCCTGGCCTTTCCGCTATTTCCCGCGAGGTTCGGGCCTCCACAAATGGTCAATAATGTGCCAGTCACGGGGGCAGGCTGTAAGGGTGGCGAGCGTTGGCACGTGGGTGCCTGCTTGTTGCTACCCGGAGCTTCTCGTTGGGAATTTCCTGAGGCCCGTACGTATCTTCTCAAGTGTCCTTGCCTAATAAGGAACTCGATTTCGTCCTTCAGCTGGTTGCACTCGTTGGTGTCATGTCCGTAGTCGTTATGGTAACGACAGAACTTTGTAGTGTCTCTCTTTGAAATATCCTTTCGAATGGGGCCAGGTTTTTTATAAGGCACACTGGAACTTGTGGCCTGATAAAACTCTCCCCGAGACTCAACGAGGGCAGTGTTGTTAGTGAACCGAGGTTCATAACTGTTACCCTTGGCTCGTTTATTGTCGGAGGTGGAAGGCTCATTGTGCGGCCGTTTTCCACCATTCCTGCCATTGCCGTTGTCATTCCCGTTGCCCTTGCCGTTGCCATTAGGTTTGGACCCATTGGCGGCTTTGGCAAGCTCGGCTGCTTTCTTATCCTTGCCGGAAGGCTTTCCATCGTTGGCAATGGCATCTTCGAGCTTGATGTAACGATCAGGCCGATCCAAGAATTCTTGGGTAGTTCTAACTCCTTCCTTTCGTAGGCTTTTCCAGAGGGGGGAGCGATGCCTAACCCCTGTGGTTATGGCCATCATTTTGCCTTTGTCCCCCACTGTTTTTGCTCCAGCTGTTGCTCGCATAAAGCGCTGGATGTAGTCCTTCACTGATTCTCCATCCTGCTGGAGAATTTCAACCAGCTGGTTTGCTTCAGTCGGATGCACACGACCTGCATAGAACTGTCCGTAAAACTCCCTTACGAACATTTCCCAGGAAACTATGCTTGTGGGAGGGAACTTAAAAAACCATTCCTGTGTGGCTTCAGAAAGTGTTGCAGGGAAGATCCTGCACCGAGCGTCTTCGGACACTTTCTGAATGTCCATTTGTATCTCAAATTTATTGACATGAGATACTGGGTCTCCGTACCCGTCAAAGTTTGGAAGTGTAGGCATTTTGAATTTGCTTGGAGTTTCTGCATTAGCTATCCTCTGTACAAAAGGAGTGCCTTTCCTCCTATCGTGGTCGATATAAGATGTCCTTCCCCGGACTAGCTGTTGCACTGCCTGGTTGAGGGCATCTATTTGGGCCTGTACAGCGGCAGGAATCTTCGTGGCCTCTGTTGCTGGGGGGATGTTCTCGCCATGTCGCTCGCGACTATCGTTGAGTACGTCTCGCAAATCCTCGTCTCTTCTCCGTTGCTCGTTACCCCCGAGCCGGTTGAAGACATTATTTTGCCTTGGCTGTGCCCCAGCATCCCGTCTATCGGGTTGGTCATCTTGAGGTACCTGGCTCCCGCCTCTACCCCTTTCTTCATTCCTTCGGCCAGCGTTTCCCTTGCCTGATTCAGCCTCGTTATACCCATGGCCATCTTTGAACCTCGACTGGCTATTGTGGGAACGAATGTTCCCTCGATTTCCATCCCTGGCTGAAATGTCCCGAGCGTTAGAGGGTGGCCTGCGCTGGTCGTTACGTCCCCGGGCATTATCATGCCGTGGCGGATCCCGGACCGCAGAGCCTAACTCTGAGTTCCTCCTGTTACCAGGAGGATACTGACCTCTGTTTGGTAGGTTTGGCTCATTGCCCCTACGGCGTCTAGGACTACGAGGCTGATGCTCTGCCCTATTCTGCCTCTATTGCGGGGGATTGCCGCGACCAGCCTGGGATGGAGACTGTGCCTCAGGGTCCATCGGGACATTTTCATGAGGCACCTGAGGCTACTCGGGCCTTTGTGGACTCGAGGGCTGGATTGGTGGGCTAGGATTAGCACCCCTCTGGGGTGGCCCATTGACAGGTTGGTCAGGCTGCGAGACAGGTGCGACCTGATTCCTAGCCAGTTGCAAGGCTGCCTCGAGGGCTGCCATGGCTTCGCTCTGGCAGCGGTCCATCTCCGCCTGCCTTTCGCTTAACTCCGCGCGCTGCCGTTCAATCTCCTGCTGCTGTCGTGCCATAACCTCGGCAGCTGTCTCTTGACTGGCTCTCAGATTAGCCAGCTCTTCTTGCAGCGCTCCCAGAGTACTCTTCAGCGTCACATCATCCATTTCTTCCTCCTCAAAATCTAAATGTGGCTCATCCTTAGCCACACTTGCAGGAGGAGGAGGAGGTGGCGGGTTTGACGGTGCAGCGGCGGCCGCCTGTCCAGTTTTTGCCATTGATTTTCTCAACAATGTTAAATCAAGCTCTCAATGAAAGCACCAGAATGTTGACCCAGATTTTGGTCAACTGACACGGAGTCTAAATATGCTTGATGTGAATGAATGCGTTGAAAAGAACCGAATGACAAAAGGTAATAAGAACACGATATTTTATAGTGGTTCGGCCCCAGGATCTGGTAATGACCTACGTCCACTTAGATTGTTATTGATATGAGAATCAAAGGAGTGATCAAAGAACAAGGGTTCAATGATTTTCACCAACCTCTGAAGAACAATCCAATCTTCCAAATAGAATTACACTAGTCTTAAGTAATTCGAAAGCAAAAGTCCCTTCCTTGAGCTATCTTTCTCTATTTATAGGCTCAAGGGGGATTACACAAGATTGTTACAGATATTCTCTCCTAAATAACCGGATATCCAGGAGATTGTGTGAGCTAAATTCGGGATTTACAAAGATCTTTATAGTAATATTACATTGCATGCGGAACCATCAACCAGACTGGTCGTAGATGAGACTGGGCCGCCTCCTACTTATAATGTACCTTCTGGTCGATACACTAGCAGAGTTCTTCCAGATGTTAGCCACATGTCCGGGGATCACTTGCCATGTCATCAATGCCAATTTTTTGGATAACAATCGCCATCTCCTCTAATAGCTCATATGCCTCATTAGAACTTTTACTCATAAAGGAACCTCCCACTGCGGCATCTATAATTGTCCTCGTGGTTCCGTTCAACTCATTATAAAAATTATGCACCAGCATCCACTTTTCTATTCCATTTTATGGACACTTCCTTAAGAACTCCTTAAATCGCTCCCAAGAATCATTCAGTGACCCTCCTTCCATCTGATAAAAATTATTAATCTCTCCCCTTAGTTTTGCAGCCTTTGTTGGAGGAATGAACTTGGCAAGGAATTTCTGAGCTAACTCCTCCCATATAGTGATAGAATTCGCTTGTAAAGATATCAGCCAACTCTTTGCCCTATCCCTCAGTGAAAATGGGAATAACCTCAGTCTTATAGCATCATCACTCACCGCATTCATCTTGAGCATTGCACATAACTCCAGAAAATTAGCTATGTGTAAATTGGGGTCCTCTGTTGGCATACCTCCAAACTGAACAATTGATTGAACCATTTGAAGAATTGCGGGCTTCATCTCAAAAGTGTTGGCAGCAATGGTTGGAGGTCTAATGCATGAATGCACTCCTGTAACAGTAGGAAGTACATAATCTCTCAATGTTCTTGGTCCTTGCTCCCTTGGAACCTCTGCAGCCCCTTGACCATTATTAGCACCATTTCCCAAATTTTAAGCCATGGTAAAATCCAATCTCCTCTTTTTTCTCCTATTTTGTCTACACGTTCTTTCAATTTCCAGATCAAATTGTATAATCTCCTTGTGTCTATTGGTTCTCATATGCCAACAAGTCTTGAAACACAATAGAACCTTGAACCAAATAAATGTAAACAGAAATTAAATTAAATAAATAACCAAATTAGAACAAATAACAATAACTGTGATATTGGAATATAAGTCCCCAGCAACGACGCCAAAAACTTGATCTAGATTTTCTGTACGCAAGTATACGTAGCCGAGTCAAGTAGTAAATTCTGGAAGAACGGATATCGTCCCACAGAGACTATCTCCCAAGTACCACTAATTGATTTTCAAATTCTAGTTGGTTAATTAAAATTTAAGTGAACAATTAAAAATAAAAGAAATACTATAAACTACGAACCAGAATTAAAGAACTAAAAAAAAAACAATGAATCACTACTTAAAAATCAATAATAAAAATCCTAGTATTAATTTCATCAACTATTCATTCTATTAATTTTAATAATCAATTCTAAATCTCTTCTTTCTATTCTAATAGCAGGTTAATATAATCGATTCCTATTCTTTTTCAAGATATAAGATCTCAATCTATATACAGGTTTTCTACATTTCTCTGATAAACTTGAACATATAAAAGGCATTAAACATGTAAACCTAATTACTACACAAGTCATACAGGTACTTTCGTCCAATATGCACCCTATGTCTATAAAATGATAGCATATTCAATTCTCATCTTCTGAATTTTGAATCAAAACCATTAAATCAAGCAAATAGTGATCAAGTATTTACTAGCATTAAACACACATCATATTGATTAGAATAGAAAAGAAGTATCAATAGAAAATCATAATAAAATTAAATAAAAATCCCAGTGACTACATTAATTCCTAGATAAAAGAAATTAGTTCATAAATACCATGATGAAAATAAACTGCAAATAATTGTTCATAAAATCAACCTACATAATTCAGATGAAAAACAGAGAAAATAATTACAACAACCTCTTTTTATTTAGGGTTTTTAAAACTGAGACACCTCCTATAATTGCAGAATAATGCTCTTTAAATAGTCTTCCAAGGTTCCCAAGTGAAAAGACCAGATTTCCCTTCAAAAAGTAGTTTAAAATTGGAAAAACGCGTAACCAGCACTGTAGCGCTAAAGTTAGAGCCAAAACACATAAAAAATTTGTTTATTAGCGCTGTAGTGCTACTTGGCTGTTCATGATAGCATTGTGGCGCTGCATTTGTAGCGCTATGGCGCTACTTCCATAATCAATCTTGCGTCAAAGTCCTTCCTAGCGCTACGTCGCTCCCTTGATAGCGCTATAGGGCTATTAACAGCATCCAAACTTGCACATATCAATCCGGAAAAACCTGATTTTCTTCCACTTTCACTCCTTTTCACTCTTTTTACCAATTTAACATGGAAAACCTGAAACATGAACAAACGAGCATAATTCTGAAATAAAATAATCCTAAACTAACGAAAAACACCCTAAAAGCTAGACCATAAACAAGCCTAAAACTCGTTTATCAATAGGTGGTAAGACTTCATGGAGTATCTATCTCCATTGTATCTTATCGTGATGGGAACTTTATTTCAACATTCTTGGATAGAATTCAGACCACACTTGGAACTATGCAAAAATTTAGCACTACCTTCCATCCTCAGACAAACGTTTAGAGAGAACAAATAATTCAGATCCTAGAAGATATGTTGAGAGCTTGTGTACTCGATTTTCAAGGGTCGTGGAATGAGAAGATGCCATTAATAGAGTTTGCTTTCAATAACATCTATCATGATTCTACCAAGATGGCTCCATATGAAGCTCTATATGAGAGGAAGTGTCGTTCACCAATTCATTGGCATGGAGCTGGTGAAAGAAATTTCCTTGGGTAGGATGAGGTCAATAAAGCCACTGAGGATATTCGACGAATTAGGCAACGATTACAAACCTCGGTAGTTTGACAATGCAAATATGTTGACTGACAAAGGAGACCCCTAGCATTCAAGGATGGAGACAAGGTGTTATTAAGGTGAGCTCCATTCTAAGTAGTTATGTGATTTGGGAAGAAGGGAAAGCTGAGTCCAAGTTTTATTAGACCGTTTAAGCCCTTCCACCAGCGTTCTCTTAGGTTCACGATGTGTTTCACGTATCGATGATGAGAAAATACATGAATGACCCCATGCATATGCTCATTTAAGAGCACATGAGCATTGATCCTCAACTACATTACGAAGAAAAGCTGGAGGCGATTCGGGACCAGAAAGACAATGTTGATGAACAAGTCAGTGTCATTAGTTAAAGTTCAGTGGTGTAACCATGGCATTGAGGAATCCACTTGGGAGACAGAGGCCAATTGGAAAGAGTTATATCCCCATCCATATTAAGTTTTGGGACAAAACTTCTTTAAATTGTAGGTATTGTAACGCCCCGTGTTCCGGGCACCTACTAGTATCTATGATAGGGTGGTGAGATATGTATGAATATCAGTTTGATTAATAATATATGCTTGAGAATAAAATTTCATGTTATTAATGTTAGTCAATGTGTGAAATGTTTAGTTTTGAGACAAATTGAGAATTTCGGTCTCGAACCGAAATGGAAACCGTAACCAGTGAATTTCTCAGATAAAATATTATTGGAAATACATAATAATTGAAAAATATTAATGGGCATAAAATTATTGATTGGTTTTATTTTAATGTCTAAAATGTTTGATTTTTGTGTGAAAATATTTAAAAATGCATTTTTGTGAAAAATGATTATTTAGCCGAAAATAGAATTTTAGATAATTAAATTTCATGAGTTATAAACAATGGAGCGTGACCACTTAAATTTAATGGCAATACACATTCAATTTCATTACCCTAAGTTAAGAATTCAATTAGGTGAGATAAGAAAAAATTACCACTTGGTAACTATTTTTTAGGTAAATAATTAAAGAGCAGATTAAGTAGCTAATTAATGTTTAATTAAAAAAAATAGGGCTTGGTGGGCATTAAGGGGGCGGCAGCTAGGGAAGCTTATTGTTCATTTTACATATTGTTAGAGTTTAATATAAATAGTAAAAACTAAGGGAAACGCCTCATTTTTAAAATTTATTTATCTCTCAAGTTTTTCTTTTCTATCCCTTCTCTCTAACTTGGTCGAGGCCCTCTTCATTCTCTCTCTAATATTTTTTCTCAAATCTCTCCTAAACTCTCGTCTCCATCCTCACCTCTAAACACCCACCAATTCCCTTTAATTTTTTAGAAGCTATAAGAAGAAATAAAAAGAGAAAACAAGAGGTAAAGTTCCAACTCTTTTTTTGTTAGCTTTGTTTCTTTAGATTTCAATTTGTTAGTTTGTTTAAATCTGATTGTTACATTTTTGGGAGTGTAAATGTGAAGTTTGGAGACTTGAGCAAAGGTTAGAGGAGTTAGACCCAAACCAAACCATCAAATAGAGTCTACAAGAGTTATATGGTGACACTTGTAGTGTTTATGTTCATATTTTATGTAATCCGTATTTTTATGTGTTTAAATTCATTATTGGGACTGTAATATCATATATTTGATAAATGATCATGCATGCATGGATGTTTGGTTGAATGGTTAGAAGATGAATCCAATATTCCACTAGGTTTCTATGATTTCATGTAAAAAATATTTTAGTCTTGACTTCCAAAGGGTCAAGCAGAAGGCTATACAAACTTGTTTCAGGATTTTCTTATTTCTACTATGTATCTTAGGAAGACTAGATCTTCATAGTGTATAGAAACATTCAAAAAGGTTTTGTATTGGCAAATTTATAATTTTTACAAAATTGTTGTGCATTCTGGAAAAAAAAAAGATTTTTAAAAATTGTACACACAGTCGACGTTGGACAAAGAGTTCCATAAGTATATTAATGTACTTTTGGCTGATTTTTGGATTAAACACTCTTGTGATATTTTTAATAAAACTGGTAAATTTTCAAATAAAAATATTTAAAAGGTTAGGAGTTATAATTTTTCAAAGTTGAGAAAAATTGAAGAATTTTCAAAATAGGCTTTCTCGACAGACACTTTTGTGAATATTTTTCACTAAGTAAAAATTATCCTTTTGACCTAATTTTTTGTATGGGCATTGTTCACATACCCTAATATAGACCTAACATATTTAGACCTAAATAATGAACCAATAGGATTGTATGATCTCTCAAAGTTTAAGAAAAATGTCAAAAAATCCCTGGATAGTTTCAAAATGTAATTTTTTAAAATAGTTTTCACTAAGTAAAAATAGTTAATTGTGTATAAAAATGGACAAGGGACTTCTTGGTATTTCCAAGATTTATTTTGAAAATTTTGAGAAATTTTAATGTTAAGATTTTTAAAATACAATTTTTTTAAGTTAGCAACTTATCACTAAAATTGAAAACTTTTACACTTTGTAGAAAAATAGGATTTTTCTAGAAAGATTAGATTTTTAGCCTATTTTAATCTTACTAATTATGGGCTTGAATTTTGCACACTAAAAATATTATTAGGGTTAAATTAGATATTAGAATTAATAATTTTATAAATTAATGAATTTTAGTTTAAATAAAATAAAAAGGGTACAAAGCCATAAATTTTAAGAAAGTTGGATTAATTACCTTTTAAATCAAATTAACATTCTTTTAGAAATTTTTTTTTTTAAAAAATTAAATTTTAATCATCTTAATAATTATTTTCTTAGTCAAATAAAATTAACTTAGTTTATCAAAAGTGTACAAATTAATGATTTTACAAAAAATTATAGGTTCTTAATAATTTATCAAAGAAAGAGTAAATTTGGCAAAGCTAAAGTCCTTCCAAAATTATTTTGTCGGCTAGGTCTGATAGAGGAAACGAATCGGGAAATTGGCATAAATGTCGACTTTTACATAACCAGTCCCGTTGCAGGAATTTTTCTCGGAATCTTGAGTACCATTTTGTAATTTAATTCACATGAGGACGTTAATACACTTAGTAGGTATTCAACTATGACCTTAATTCCCAAAGTAGATTAATCTACTATAAATGCCATAATTAATTTGAGTATACTATATGTTAACTACAATATTGGCTAACGAGATGGGACTATCCGTGGGATGATGTGCCTGCACACAACGAAGGACAACTTGTAAGTCAATTTGTGATTTACTTATGTACAACTTGAAATAACTAGTGCTTTGTTTGCTATAAGTAGGACTTATACACTAGTGAGAGAGGGCTCATTTAGAGGTCATGACTAGGGGTGCTTATGCTCCACATGAGAGATTTTTGGTTTGATTCATGACTGTGACAATTGGCCAGGAGATAAGTATACTTGTTAAACTTAGGAGTCTTAACGATACTAGGGGTGCTTATGCTCCATTGTGATATGTTATTTAATTCAGTTCAATTCTGTGAAACTTCTTATTGTTGGTCTGGTTAGCTACCGTGACATTTGACCAAGAGATAAGCATATTGGGTAAACCTAGGAGTATCAATGAGCCAGTGTGAATTCACCTACCCCTGTGTTAGTATTAATGCCCTTGGTAACCCATTGGTTACACTTACAAGGAATATATGATTTGGATACCAATGTTGAGACTCAGGTCTCCACTGTTGTTTGAAAAGTATACTAGAGGATATTTTTGGCAAATCTCGTGTTGGTTTCTTGGGTCAATGTTATTATTATTATGTATCCGCTCTCTGCAGGTTTATATTGATTGTTAGTTCTGTTTCTCGAATAGTTTATACAGTGAGGATGCTTAGGCGTTCTTTAAATTGTTTATTTTGGGCCCGAAATTATAAGTAACCCTAAGTTTGGTATGATATCTATTTTACGGACAATGACTTGGTCACTGACCCCCTTTTGTATTTATTTTGCTTTGTGTTGTGAGATTGACTTTACTAAGTGTTATCGCTTACCTAGTTTTTTCATGTGTAGGAAACGGCAAAGATAAGCTGGGACAGTGAGCGCCAAAGTCGGTTTGCGAGGATGTACATGTGGCCCGACCTTTGGGAAGATTGCACTATTTCAATACTTTTTAAATTATGTCTTAAAGTCTTTTGGTTTACCGTGAGACTTTAAAGATCAAATGTAAATATTTTTAATGTGTGCACACCTTATTTTTAAAAGTTTTTATATTGATTTTGGAGACCTTTTACTTAATGAAAATGGTTTAACTTTTTTTCAAAATCTATGTTGGTATTTTTGGGTCGTTATAGCCGATGGTTAGGTTGGTGCCCCCGTTGCTGACTCACCTGAGCGCCAAGGGTGCCACTCACTTGAGGCGGAAAGGCGTCGCTGCCGCTGTTCACCAAGAAGACAAGTCCTCCATGGCCGATCTGAAGCACCCAAGCACCTAAACATCCCAATGGCGGATCAAGATGGTCCTAAAGCACAATTTTGCCAAGGACAACCTCAAATATACCTAGCACAACCAATTTCTTACATCAAGCAAGGAATAGATATCATTGAGGACGTGTGATTATGAACTTTACCACCTCTGTGAAGTGTAAAATCAGTGTAGGCCCTTGCTGCATAGGGATCCCAGCGTCTATAAAATCAATGCATTTGGGCAGCGACGGAACAAGCTTTAGCACAACCAAGAAAGCACACCTACTACACTTCTAACATCATGTCTCACCTGCTATTCTTCCCAAAGAACTTAACAAGAGTGTGAGTAAGAGTCAAAAAGTGAAAATGGAGGGGAAACCAACTCCTACAAAGAAACGCAATCAGTCCCGAGAAAATTAGGGGGAAGAACGTCCCTGCCAGTTCGAAGACCAATCAGGTATGAGCATGCGACGAGGAGAGGTTGTTCCATTAGTGGCCTCAATACAGTCATCAAGCTAAGAGACTAGCAAGAGTGAAGATTTGCCTCTGCTCCAGAAGCTCATCGTACCATTAAGCCATGCACGAGCCACTAGCGAGGCCCCACGCGAAGCCAAGTCACTCAGAAAGCAAAACACATTTCCACTGTGACTAGAAGACCTCCTCCCAGAAATAGACGAAGTCGGTGGCTGCCCGAAAATCCTCAGATTCATCCCTTCCACTCGATGGCTTCCTTAGCACAAGGAACCTAAGTCAGGAGACATGCTAGGAGGGCTTCTTACCAGCAATGGGCGAGGTTGGTGGCTCGACAAAGAGCTCCAATTCCACCTTGCCTGGTTCAACGGCTTCCCCAACAAAATGAGTCTGAGCTAGACAAAACTCGGAGATAGCAAAGTAACAGACTAAAGTGAGTGGACCGCACCTTGCTTATTCAAGTCAGCCTCATGCAAGCATGGAGCCTGACTTGGGGGGGAAATGTTATACTTAAATTTCGGCATTTCCACGTGGCGACCCGCAAAGTTGATGATGTGTCAAAAAAAGTAGTGAAGTGCAATGGCACTACAGTCACCATCATTCACCAAGGGGAATGAATCTCATCATTCCCTCAACACTTATGCAAAAACTGACCTCACCGACACAAGACTACTTCTCCCATTAAGCGAAGTCAAGTGGTCCCTAGATGACCAGGCTATTGCCAGTCGCAAGAGGGATAGGGCCCTAGCCAATCGCCAGTTTCCCTTGCCAGTCTCCGGTCGCCAGTGATCCTCGCTGTTCGCTGGTGGCCCTCTCCACCTGAGCCTTCTTCCACACCAGAGTGCACCCTTAACCTCTCTATGAATAGGACACGATAGATTTGTTGGTTTTTGATCATGTGATTGGGAGTGGAGGGAAATCATGGAATAATATTTCAATGTGATAATAACAGCTATTAAAGTATAAGAATGAATCACTCTAGGAACCATAACTAGAATGGTATCTTTCTCATGTGAAATGAATCTAAATAAAATAGAAAATTACAAATACCTTCTAGATTTAAAACTTGCGTAGATCAAATAGTGTCTTAGCCTCTTAACCCGCCATCTTCCATACTATGGCTCGCACAAAAAGGAGACAAGTGGATGTCTATGCTATTTGGTAGGATACTCAATAACACACTTTTGAATCTCAACACACGAGAGAGTGTTCTTCTCACAATTGAGAGAGAACAAAGTTCTCTATTTGTCTCTCTTGACAAATATATCATGAAATTCCATATGATGATTTTTTTTTCTTGATGTTATATTATATTAATATAACAATAGAAATAATACCTAGCCTTAATCTCATTGGGCCTATGCATGGGTAACAATCCATTTGAACTGGGGTTGCCATCAACTACAGAGCTTTAGGCCCTATGATATTTTATCTTTATAAAATGCTATTTGTTAGGCATTTATCATATTATTTTATGTAGTATACAATTCTACAACAAATTAAATATGATTAAATTAATTTTCAACAAAAAATTAATTTAAAAAATTTATTAATATAATTTTATTTTCCATTATATAATATTTCAATTATTTCATTTTGATACCAAAATCCAACCTCTGTGTTATTGAGCTAGTATGGGGACAATATGAACCCATAGTTCTAATCTCCATTAATTTAATTAATTTCACTAACTCTTAGTTCATTAATTGATTTATTAGCTATGAATTATTCCACTAGAATTTCATAGTTCAGTCTTATATTATTAGAAGTTATAACTATAAAGTTGTCCATTGATTTAGTCATTGTATGAGTTATGACCCTCTGCTAGTTGTTCATAATTAAAGCTAGGTCTTAATGTCCGTCAACCTCTCTAATTATGTCTTCGTTAATTAGTTCCATTGATCCTCTAATGAACATTATTCTATAAATTTAATTAAAGAATGAAATTTCTGCTCTCTAACAAAAATTGAGCGCTCTATGTTCAAGCCATGAATCAACACTAAAAGGAACAACTAATATGCTTTCATTTAAGTAAGTAGCATATCCATATCTGTGAAGTATGCTCCCAGCAACTTGTAGTTCTATTACTCCAAGATATCAAGAATTCGGTCGTAGGAATGTTGAACCTTACCCGATAAGTCAATAGTCATAAAAGCACAAATAGGAGTTCATTACTCACTTTAGGATTGAGGTCAAGTCTCAAACGACCATCGATTGATGAATGTTGAACTTCTATATTTTAATGGAGATTATTATAAGTTCTTTCTTTCATCATGTCCCATTACAATATAATCTATATTGTATAAGGTACCTATCATTTTTGTGTCGCCACACTTAGCAGTCCGGATGAACTGCTCTGTCTTTAACAAAAGATAGACCGTACTCATAATCTTTATTAAATAAAGCTCCCACTTCATTTAGAAATTACAGAAATTTTTTATATTATTATCTTGAATTAAATCCTCTTGTATATATATCATTATACATATACTTAATCCAAGACCACATTAATAATATTGAATCTTCATGATAAATGGAATGTTTAATTAAATACAAATATGAATGCAAATACTAACTTTATTTAATTAACAATAATTGTTCATACATAAATACGCTTTAAGGGCACAAATTTCAACAATCTCCCACTTGCCCTAAAGGAGATGAGACATGTCGCGTAATCCTAATTCTAAGATATGACTATCAAAACTCGTAGCAGGCAACATCTTCGTAAAGGGATCAGCGTGGTTGTTTACTTATTCAATCATCTGAACGATTAAATCCCCTCTTCGTACTATCTCTCTTATAAGGTGGAACTTACACTCTATATTCTTGGCCTTCTTATGGATTCTCTATTCTCTTAAGTTGGCAACCGCTCTGTTGTTGTCACAGTAAAGTATAATTGGTTTATCCATGTTTGGAACAATTTCCAGATCACCCAAAAACTTCCTAAGCCATACAACCTCCTTAGTTGCTTCGCTTACATCAACATATTCTTCTTCCATGGTGGAGTCAACAATGTAAGCTTGCTTTATACTCATCCATATAATTTATCCACCCCCAAGAGTGAAAATAGATCCAGATGTAAATTTCTGGGAATCTTTGTCGGATTGCCAGTCAGAATCTATATATCCAAATTGGATCCAATTCTCTCTAGAATATACTAGCATATAGTCTCTTTTTCTCCCTAGATACTTGAGAATGTGTTTGACTGTTGTCCAGTATCAAATCCTGGATTTGACTAATACCTAGTGATTGTACTATAATGTCCCAAATTCCCTAATGTGGCTTAGTGCCTGGATTAGGGGGCCAGGAGGGCCATAATAGATTTAATGCATTATTATGTGATTATATGCATGATTATGTGAGTTATATTATTATATCATGATATTTTCATGTATGTGGGCCTATTTCTTATTAGAATGACATTTTTGTAATTTTGGCATGTTGAAGGTGTATTTGTATATTTATGTGCATGTATGTGATATATGGGTGAGACCACATTATTATGGGGATATATTCGAGTTATTCGGCATGAGACAATCCTAGGAAGCAAGTTACCGATTTGGTCATAACGGGGTTAAATACCGGGCTCGAGGTGAGCCTAGGCGTAATTTTGTGCTTATTACATTACTGGGCATGAGCGGGTAATGGGGAAATAGTTTGATAATTATTTGAGGATATTGGAGGACGTTAATTATGATTAACGGGATAGGTGAAAAATGAAAATTTTGCCCTTGGATGGCTTTGAAGGTTTTAGATGGCTCTAGGGGCATTTTGGTCATTTAGGCCATTAGATATACTTAGCCAATTAGGCTGTAGAAGGAACCAAGGCAGGAAAACAGGGGTTCTCTCTTCTCTCTCGATTATACTCTCTCTTTCTCACTCAGTTGATTTTTGAAGCTTGAGGTAGGGAAAATTGGAGATATTTGAGCTAGGTTTTTATTGAGTAAAGCTTAGAGATAATTTTTAGATTGAGGTAAGGACTCTCAGCTTGAACTTTAAGGTTTTTACTCTGTTTTTATGTTATTTAAATGCTTGAGAGTTTGGTTGTAGAATTGAGTATTTGATGATGTTTTGAGTGTTTCTAGGCTTGGGTTTTATAACTAGATTGATGGTAGTGTGGTTTTGATGTTTGGTTTTAATATTGGGGTAGTTTGGTGGAAGTTTTGGCTGAGTTAGGATTGAAGAAAATGCAGGGGAGTTGGGTTCGCGGGGTTAAGTTGTGACCGAGTTCTTGAGCGTCGCGACTTGAGTGAGCCCCAGAGTCTTCAATGGGCTCTATCTGGAAGGCACGCCTAGGCCCTCAAAGGCAAGTCGCAACCCACCCCTGGCACCCAGATAGGGGGCTATCTGTCTGGGAGGCGCGCTGCGACCCTTGAGGGTAGGCCGCGGCCCGCCTGTCCTTTTTGAGCCAGGCTTGGTTTTATTTGGTTTTAGGCGTGGGTTTTCGAACCTTAAGGCTTGGGATCGAATCAACTAACTGTTTTAGTAGGATTCGAGGTCCCGGGGCCTAGAACATGGTCTGGGAATCTTTTATTACTCATTTTATTGATGGGATTTCATATTTGGTTATGATTAGGTGACTACTAAGGGGCCTAAGGTCAGAATCATTCTCAAGGGTTGTTCTAAACTTATTTTACTCTCAAGTTTAAGGTAAGAAAACTGCACCCAGTATGTGACATACATGATTATTGATGAGACATGTTGAGTGATCTATATATGGACATTTGTTGAATTGTGAATGTCTGGTTACATTGCTTACTTGTGAGTGGCACTGACTTATCAGTCAGAAACAGCAATAGTACTGAGCACTGGTCATATGGAATTGACTTATGAGTCAAGAGCGGCAATAGCGTATTGAACACTGATCGATATGATTAGATCTAATAAGCAAGAGCATTATATGCTTGTTCCACCTATTGGTCGAGGAAAACTATATCGCTTGACTAGTCTATGGCTGGTTACTCAAAGCTAGGGCCAAAAGGCTCAGGTGAGTTGATAGTCACATGGCTTAGGGGACAGGACCCCAAGATGTCTTATTAGTCATCTTTCAGGGCACAGGACCCCAAGATGTCTTATTAGTCATCTATTTAGGGTGCAGGACCCCATAATGACTTAATAGTCATTAATCCAGGGCACAGGACCCCAGAATGACTTAACAATCATCATCTGATTAGGGTTGCAAGCCCCAGAACAATTTCATGATCGTTAATATTATTTTTATACATGCAGTAATAAGTTTTCTTGCTGAGTCTTGGCTCATGGGTGCTATGTGGTGTAGGTAAAGGGAAAGATAAGCTTACCTAGCCTTGAGTAGAGAGCTTAGGTGGCGACGTATACATATGTGGCCCTTGACCACCATAACAATGGTGTATTCTCAGGGGAACTGAGGTGTAACCCTATTCTTGCCGCTTAGGTTGGCGGATTGTAACTTTTTAATTGTAATGAACATTTTGGATTGTAAACAACTTTTTAAACACTTTTATGGGATCCCATATGGAGTTAAACGTTTTAAATAAAATAAATTCATTCCTTTTGACTGAAATTTTAACTCTAACCCATTAATAACACTTAGATGCACATTTATGGCCAAAATATTCGCTTAGCGAGTTAAGCACTATTTAAAGCACACAGTGTGACGGTCCTGTCTACCCAAGGCGTTACATGTACCCATAGCATAGCAAATGTCAGGTCTTGTACATAACATTGCATACATTGAGCTTCCTACTGCGGAGGCATAGGGTATCCATCTCATTTTTGCTTCCTCTTGGGGTGTCTTAGGACATTGGTTCTTGGAGAGATGAACACCATGACGAGATGGGAGGTTTCCCTTCTTGGAGTTTTGCATCGCATACTTCACAACTATTTTATCTATATAAGATGCCTGAGACAGTGTCAACAACTTCTTACAATCACGAATTAATCCTATCACAAAAATGTAGCTTGCCTCTCCCAAATCTTTGATTTGCAATTGGATGGCTAGCTAGAATTTTACGTTAGACAATTTATTCACAGCATTCCCAATGAGTAATATATCATCTATGTACTAAAATAGAAAGACCACTCTGTCCATGTCGATTTTCTTGTACACATAAAGCTCGTCGACATTTTTATCAAAAACATAAGATTTAACTACTTGGTCAAATCTTATGTTCCATAATCTAGATGCTTGTAGTGCACCAAATATTTTTTATTATTTTATTAATTTTGTTAGTAAGGAAATGTGTTTTTGTTTAATGGACAAAGGTGCATGGTAGGTAGTGATGCACCTTAGCACTTGGGTGTGTGCATGTTCATGGTGAGCATGCAATATATTTCCTACATATTATTTCCTTTTATTTGATTTATTTATTTACTTATAAAAATAAAAATAAAAAGAAATGGGAAATGGGAGAGTGATAGGCGTGTGAATGGGAAAGGAAGAAAAGGTTTTACCTTTTTAATCCTATGCTAATTCCTTTTATTATTTTTGCAATTTATATTAATTGATTTATGTTAGGATAATAGGGGTTTGATTGGAAAACTTACCCATTCTTGTTAGGCTAGTTATTTCTCTAGGGTTAGATAAAAAGGAAAGGAAGAAAAAAAAAGAGCCATTGTGCTCTTGGTGCCATCGGCTAGGAGAGAGAGAGAGAGAGAGAAGAGGCAGCGTGTGGAGCTAGAGAGAGAAGGAGGGAAAAGAAGGAAGAAAGAGAGAAAGAGAGAGAGATCCAGGAAGAAGGAGTAGGAAGAAAGCTTGGCTCAAAGGTTGTAGGTAATAGTTGTTTCCCTTGTGTTTTGATTCTTTGAAAAATAGATCTCTTTCTCAAAATTCTAGCAACAATTTTTTCTTCTCTTGTTCTTGTGGGATTCAAAATTCATAGGTGGCAAAGAGGAGAATCAACCTTGTGAGATTGATTTCTATCAAGGAGGTAGTAAATCTAGCCTTTTGGTTGTTGTTGTGTTGAATCTTGGTGTATGATTTTTTGTGTTGATTGTGGTTTTGATGGATTTTGTTGATGGGGGTTTCGGCCAAGCATGTATAGGGGATTCTCATTATTATTTTTTTACTTTATGTTGCTATGTTGGATACATGTTCTAGGGTTCTTGTTTTTCTGTTGAACTTTGTGTTATCCCAAAAATCAGCAGTGAATGACATGGCAGGAATTAATTGCACGTGGCTGACACCTGGAAAAACCTGTGTTTGACTATCGACCAGGAAGATGTTCGGAGTTATGCAATCGGTCTCTTCATACGACCAGTCTGGTCGTAGGCACGTAACACGCGGAGGAAATCTTAGGCAGTTATGATGGAATCCGAAATTCTCTTCCATGATTTCCTGAGTATCCGATTATTTAGTAAATAATATCTGTAATAAATCAATGTAAATCTTCCCTGAGCTTATAAATAGTAGAAGAGGGCTCAGGGAAGGGGGTCCAATCTTTTTTCTCTTTTTCTGACTTCTAAATCACTGGAGTTTAAAGGGATCATATCAATCATATTGTATTGTTCTTGGGAGGCGAGTGAAACTCATTGAACCCTAGTTCTTTGATCACTGTTTTGAATCTCATATCAATAACAATCTAAGTGGACGTAGGTTATTACCAGATTCTGGGGCCGAACCACTATAAAATATCGTGCTCTTATTATTTTCGCTATTACGTTCTTTTCAACGCATTCATCCACGTTAAGTGTATTTTGACTCCGTGTCAGTTGCCCAAAATCAGGGTCAACACTTTGATAATCACATTTATGGATTTGAGAGATGATTATTTTTTGTAAAAGCATGATGAATCTTATTGTATGCTCCTGTTATAGACCTAATGTTTTAGTTTCTTAAAAAGCATGAAAATTTTGTGATTGAACCCCATGTGTGTTTCGGTCTAGGGGTATGTTTAGGGTTTGTGTTGTTTCCTTTCATGTTCTTGTAAAATACAAAAAGAAATATGAGATGTTGATCAAGAGGGTTTCGACCTATAGGGTATTGATGCATGTTGGTCATTTTAATTTTATTTGATGTCACATACACTCATTAGAAATATGCTAGGTTATTTGGTTAAATTGAGAATTTGGCTTAAGTCTCTTATAAATGATGATTTGATGATAAATAAAGGTTTTGGTTTGAGTAATTGTTTAAGAATTATTTAAAATTTAGTTTTGTGTTAATTATGCTTGCTTTTTTTTTTTATATAACTTGTGAATATAATGGTGAAACAATGTTTGATATGCTCAAGTGATGCCTCAAAATGATGTATGAGTTTATCTAAACAAAAAGACTTTTTTTTTTTTGATGAAAAAAGAATTTATTGAAACTCATCAAAACAAATACAAGACAAGCTCAAACCGAGCACCCAACCAGAGATTACAACTGGACAAACTTCTCAACAAAAGCTAAATAATTTTTCCCCAATTTTAGTTTAAGAAGCCTAAAAATTCTAGCTTTCAAATAAAACTTGATCAAATGATCTACATTCACTGCTGTCATAGAGTAAGATCTGAACAGACACATATTACGATTCCACCAAATCAAATAAACTGAAGCAGCCAGTGCAGCTGTTGCTATTTTTTGCTTCAGACCTTTAGGTTTCCCAAACATCCAAGAGGACCAATCATCATACTTAATCGGACATATATCCACTCCCAGCCAAGCAGCCACATTTGATCTAACTTGTTGAGAAAATTGACATTCATAAAACAGGTGAGAATGAGATTCGTGCTGCAACTTACAAATCGGACACAGTAAGGAAGCTATACTCAACTGGCAGTGAGCTAGCTTATCTCGGGTAAGAAGGTGCCCAAGAGTAGCTTGCCACAAAATAAACCTATGCTTAGGTACAACCATATTACATCAGACAACATTAGCAAAATGAACTCTTTCCTTATTAAGCAACTGAATATAAAGTTTTCTCAGATTAACCTTACTAGTCTTGGCTGCATCCTCCAGATTGCTACAAGTGAAGATAGATTTTAGATTGGTAAGTTTTCTCCAGTACCAGCTCACATCCGGTTTGAGCTTATACTCCCAAAAATTCTACCCTTTAAGATAGATGGAATCCATCCATTTCACCCAAAGGATGTCTTGTTTAGAGAAAATGGCCTAAACAAATTTAGCTAGTAATACTTTATTCCATTTCGACCCTTCCTAAAACCCAACACCACCCAAACTCTTAGGCAGGCAGACCTGATGCCAAGCAGTGAGATGCATTTTACTTCTGTTTCTACTACTGTCATTAGTCCCCCAGAGAAACCTTCTGCACAAATGATCTATCTCATTAATGACACTCTTGGGAAGGAGGAATATACTCATCCAGAATGATCTCATGCCCAATAAAACAGAATGAATAAGCTGAGCCCGCCCAGCAAATGAAGGATGACGACTAGACCAAGTGTGAAGCTTCAGGTGAATCTTTTTGAGAATAACAGCACAGTCGCCAGCCTTCCATTTAGTAGGACGAAGAGGAACTCCAAGATACTTTAGAGGAAAAGACCCTTCTACAAATTGGAGCCTAGTCAATATTTTTTTAGTCTTTTCCTCAGCCAAACCCCCAAAATACACCTGAGATTTATCCAAGTTAGCTGAAAGACCAGAAGCCAAACTAAAGGTTGTGAAACACTCTTTTATAATCTGAACCGAATTATTTACTCCCTTATAAAATATCACCAGATCATCAGCAAAGCAAAGGTTAACTAATCTCAGATTTTTACACTTAAGATGAAATCTGAACTCCTTGCTTAAAGAAGCTTCAATGAGAAGCCGAGTGAAGTATTCCATGACTAAAACAAATAGCAAGGGAGATATAGGGTCCCCTTGTCTAAGACCTTTTTACCAATAAAGCTCCCTTGAACCCTACCATTCATCAGAATAGAGTAAGAGGTACCCTTCAAACATATCATCACCCATCTAATAAATCTGTTGGGAAAACAGTAAGCAGTAAGAATATCCTCTAAAAATTGCCAATCTATAGTGTCATAAGCTTTGCTAAGGTCTATTTTCATCACACATCAAGGGGATATGTTTTTCATCTGGTAACCTTTTATAATATCCTAAAGAATGAGGATATTATGAGCCAACAATCTGTCCTTAACAAAAGCTCCTTGATTTTGATTAACTAGAATAGGAAGAACCTTAGTCAATCTACCACATAGCATTTTTGAAATACATTTATAGAGTGTATTACAACAAGATATGGGTCTATACTCAACTTCCTTAGTAGGAGTTTCAACCTTCGGAATCAGAGAGAGAGTTGCACTGTTAATCTCATCAGGAAGCAAACCATGATCAAAAAATCCAATATGGCATCAGAAATTTCTTCTCTCAAATCTTTCCACATAACTTTGAAGAAACCCGACCCATAACCATCAGGACCCGGGCTTTTAATTGGATTAATACTGAACATAGCAGCTTCCACTTCCTTCTTGGTGAAAGGTTTTATCAATCTCAGCTGCTGATCCAAAGACAAAATGCCTCCATGACTAAAACAATCCCTCTGAATAATAACAAAAGTTGTACTCTTACTGCCCATAATGCTACGAAAATGAATCACAAAATGAGCCACTACATCCTCAAACTTCTCATTTAACTGACCTGCATCATTAATAAAAGAGGTAATATGATTTGTAGCCCTCCTCTGTTTTAAGCAAGCATGAAAATAGGCCGTGCTATCATCACAATACCGAAGCCAGTTAATTTTGCTTTTCTGTCGAAGGTAGCTATCATAGTATTTAGATTGGCTAGAGAAAGTCTCAAAAGATAACCTTTCCTCTCTTTGAAGAACAGCTGAATGAGGATCCTGTTGGAGTTGATATTGGGCAGATTGGTAGTTCTCCTTAGCTACTGTATAATTATGCACAACATCACCAATAACCCTTCTGTTAAACAAAAAGACATTTTTATTTCACATATAAATGGTGTTTTATCAAATCAATACATGCATAATTCTGTGTATATTTTATGAAGAAAAATATAGTTTTTAATCCAAGTTTGTGATTTTGAATGAATAAATAGTTGCCGGAATTTTGGATTAAAAATAAGAAAGGTCTTTTAAATGAGATAAATAATGTTAGTACACCAAATAAATTATACCCTAAGCTATGTATATTTTAATGTGATATTTTTAAAAATGTAAATATAAAATTTTCACATTATTATTTAGGTGCAGTGTTTTCATTTTAAATGAGAAAAGATTATGGTTTAAATTCACTTATGATTATTAAACTAAATAAATAGTTGCTGAAACTTTGAGTTATTAAGCTAAAATAATTATTTTGTTTAAAATTAATGAGTCTTACACCTAAATAATATGAGTCTTAAATAATATAAGTGAAAATACATTTTTCCACACTTTATTTATAAATATTCACATTTAAAACATGTAGTTTTTTTATTTAGAAAAGTTATTTTCTAAAGGAAACAATACTTTTATATTAAGTATTTTAGAATAGCTTCAAAATTTGTCACTTTTCTATGCTATTTAAAATAATAAATGGAATTATTATCTTATGAGAAATTAGCAAACGCTAAATGAATTATTTTATAAAGTTAATATAATGTATTAAACTGTTTAAAAAAACTTTGGGATTTAAAGAAACAAATAATGGTATTTGAATTATGTTGCTAAATTTTGATTGAAGAGACAATAAATAAGCATGTAAGAATTATCGTTTAAAACGTTAAATTTTAAGAACACTCCCACATATGCATTTTTAGGTTCAAATATATGCCTAATGTTCAAATACATGACTTTTCCTTTGGAACCATGAAGGGTTAATAGGTAGAATATGCATTATTCTTTTATGATTTTATGTGAAAATATGTATGTCTAGAATTATAGGGCAACTTGTACCACGTGTGCATGGCCCATGCACACGTGGGGTATATGTGTTAGGCATGAGTATTGTTATGTGATTCTAAGAGATGACCTTTAATTATGATTATGGGCTCGTTGTGAATTTTTTCTCATTTTTGCTTTATTCAAACTTAAGGTAAGGAAGTTACATAGAATTTCTTTGTTTATGCTATGAAATGGTAAGACCTGTATGTTACAATGAATAATGTGCTATGTTTTGATGATAAACCATGTGATATGGAAAATGGAGTTCTATCTTGAAATGTTATGATAAGTATGATGAAACATGTATTTTGTAATGACCCAAAATCCTTAATAAGGTTTAGGACCTTGATTAGGAGGTCGGGAGGGCCATAATTTATTTATTATATTATTAAATGATTATATGCATGTTTATGTGAATTATATTATGATATGATGATAAATGCATGCATATGAGTCCACTTTTAATTATAAGGGCATTTTGGTAATTTGTCCCATTTATTGTGCATTTTCATGCATGTGGGTGAATTATGAATAATACCACATTATATGTGGATTTGTTTGAGCCATTTGGCATGAGACGATCTTTGAAGGCAAGTTATTTGTCTGGTCATAACAGGGTTAGTTTCGGGGCTCATGGTGAGTCTCGGGGTAATTTGGTGATTAGAACATTGTCGGGAATTAAAGGGTAATGGGATGTGATTTATTATCATTTGAGAATATTGGGAGTATTGGGAATTGGAGGACGTTAATTATGATTAGCGGGATTAGATGGGAAATGACAATTTTACCCTTGGGGGCTCTTAAGGAAAGAAGATAAGCATAGGGACATTTTGGTCTTTTGGACCTAAGGGATATATATAAACTAAGAGGGCTGTAGAAAATAGACCATTTCTTCTTCCTCTCCCGTTCATCTTATTCTCCTCATTTCTCCTTGTATTTTGAAGAGGGTTTAATCTTGAGCTTAAGGTAAGATTCAGCCATGAATTTCCTAGTTCCTTACTCTATTTTTGGTGTTAGTTTTGAGGTTGAAGTTTTGATCATAGAAATGGGAATTTGATGAGGTTTTTGAATTGAGTTCGGATAGGAAAGACAAGGGTTTTTGGCTGGGTTTCAGGTGGGGCCGCGGCTCTGTTCTTGAGTACCGTGACCCAAGCTTGATGAAGAAGCAGGTGGGTGCTAGAAGGCCGTTGGGCCGCAACATGGGAAAGGTAGGGCCGCGACCCGTGTTGGGGATTGAAGGGGGGCCGCCTCTGTTTTGGGAGGCGGGCCGCAGCATGGTGGATGTAGGGCCGCAGCCCTTAGTGGTATTTTTTAACAGAGAAGTGTTTTCATCATGGGAACTCAAACCTTAGGCCTCAGGATCATTCCTACTACCCGGTTTAGTTGGATTTGTTGTCCCGGAGGCAAGGTCTTGGTCCGGGAACCTATTATTGATTGATTTTATTGATGGAATCCCATATTTGGTTATGACTAGGTGACCGCTAAGGGATCAAAGGATCGATCGTTCTCAAGGGTCGTTCTTAACATATTTCTCGCTCGAACTAGAGGTAAGAAAACTGCACCCAGTATGTGATGCATGTGATGCACGAGAAACATGTGATTAGGGCATGCCATGAATGTTGAATATGAGATTGATCAGAGCTTGAGTCTCTGTCTTTGTGCATGATCCTAATTATGCTAGCAATTGTTAAGTAAGCATGTTGAATAGCCTACATTTGGATATTTTACATATGATATATGCCTCGTAGCATTGCTTACTTGTGCGTGGCACTGACTAACTAGTTAGAATTACCAATGGTGTCAGTATTAACTGTGAAGTTGTGACTCACTTGTCAAGTTCAACAGTAGTACTGAGCACTGGTCAAATGGTATTGACTAAAAAGTCATGAACGATATTAGCGTGTTTAACGCAAGCCGAAAAAGATTAGATCTAATCGACATCTGCATTGAATGACTCAAATGAGCATTAATGCTGGACCGACCTCAAGTTCGATGAAAACTAAAAGCTTATCTAGCCTATGGCTAGTCACTTAGAGCCCGGGCTAGAGAGCCTAGGTGACTACTTCGTCACATGGCTATGGGTGTTGAGCCCGAAGTGACTTACCCAACAGCCACTCATCTGATTAAAGCCAATGCCAGAGAGCCCAAGTGACTACTTCGTCACATGGCTATGGGTGATGGGCCTGTAGTGACTACTCATCAATCACTCACTGTGCCGTCACATGGCTGTGGGTGCTGAGCCCCATAGTGACTTGCTCGTCAGTCACTCACTATTGTTAAACAGAACCTCAAAGTCATATTCACTCATCTTTTCAGGGCTATAAGCTCTGTATGATTATAATGATAATCAATCACATGGATGTGGGTGCTGAGCCCGTAGTGACTTGCTCGTCAGTCACTCATTATGGTTAATGGAACCACAAAGTGTTAAATCACTCATCTGATTAGGATTGACTTGATAGTCATCCATTCAGGAGGGTAGGATTCCTCATCATAAATCCCTCGTCATTATCAGAACTTGTTTGCATGCGTGATTAAGGTTATTATTGCTAGCATGCACATTGTGATTTGATGACATGTTATTACTATTCATGAGCATATTGAGTTTTCTTGCTGGGCTTCGGCTCATGGGTTCTATGTGGTGCAGGTAGAGGTAAAAGAAAGCTGGACCATCCTTGAGTTGGAGAGCTTAGGTGACGATGTGTACATATGCGGTTGCTCGACCGCCATGGCCGAGAGTTGAAAGAGGAACTAGGGTTAAACCCTATTTTAATGCCTAGATTGGCTGGTTGTAAATATTTTCTTGTCATTGACCTTTAAATTATATTTTTGGGATCCCAATGTATACAGTAAACGTTTTAGTGAAATGTTATATCTTAACCACAAAATTTAACCCTAAACCGCTAATCATACTTAGTTACACAATTATGGCCAAATAACTCGGTTAGCGAGTTTAGCAATGTTCAAAATGCACACCATAATAGTCCCTGTAGTTTACAGCGTTACATATTTCCTTTGTTTTGATGTGAAATGGATTACATGTGTTTGTATGATGCATGAAAAAGATGGTTGCTAGCGTGCTGAACGCAACGCAACAAAGGTGTTACTAAGGATATGACGTAACTCAGAGGGCGGACGCATCGAGGTTATTTAAGGACTTGAGATCATGTTTACCTCATAGAGGATGTTTTACCAGCCAAGTTATACTGGTTGCCTCAAGATGTGACATGGACAATAGAGGTGTCATGATCACAAAGAGTGTGCTTATGTTGAATGAATATGATGTATGAATTTGTTTCATTTTGATTATGAGATATGAGATATGAGTATGATGATGTTATGAATTTTTATGTTATGTTATACATGTCTTTCTTGCCTTATCTTTGATTTTGTTGTACTTCCTTACTGAGCTTTTAGCTCACCCCCTTACTTTCCCCCTTTCAGGTAATAAATAGGGTTTTTCTATGGCACGTGCTATGGTGGGGAGTTCCAACGTTTGGGTGTGTATAGTGTGGGGGTATCCTATGAACTAATAAAAGATCAACATAAGCACCGAGTGTTAAAGAATCATGTTACAGACTATAGTTTTAAATTTACCAGTGGGACATAAAAATTTTATTTTCTTTGAACATTGCATAAGACTACTTTATTTTTATTTTAAACTATTGGGCCCAACTTGCATGTTTTATCAAGGCCCCATTGAATTTCATATTTTAAGTGGTTTTTTCTAATTATCTATGAGATAAGAGATGTTGTTACAAAGTAATAGAATATGGCGCTTTACAAATGGTATCAGAGACAGGTCGTTCATGTTTGTAAGGACCCTCCCCATACACCCTAATGATTGGAAAATCTCACCTCACTGCGTCGTAAGTGTTTGTTCTAAATGTAATCTTTATTCTTTATGCTTTTTAAATTTTGTAGTTTTGTAATTGCAGTATAGAAAGATGCCTCCTATTATTAGAACCACTAAGAAATAGTTGCTTAAGTAGATTCATCTGATACCTAAGGTTCACCTTGACGAGGATCACAACAATTGGAGGAATATTGTACTGAAAATGACAGTGGTGCTTTGTGATCGTATTCAAGGAATAATTAAAAAAAGAGGGGCATTGCTATGGCCCATAGAACAATACTGGGTGTTAAGGGAATCATTGTCGATATATCCCGAGACCTGCCTCCACTTGACCATAGAATGGCACGATGTCATTCAAGACGAGTTGGATTTCAGCACCAACGAATACACGATCTACGACCTCATAGACAATTACGATTTTAGTCCTTTGGAGCCAGTCATGGTAAAGAAGGACGACGGAGAGATGGAGGAAATATATGAGACGTTGCACGATTTGGAAGGGGAGATGGCGTGTCAAGAGGTAGTGCACACCATACCAAAAGTGAGCTCTAGGATGAGGATGTTGGCTAGCGCTCCTGATTACTTCCACATTTTGGAGGACGTCTTTGACTATAGCTCAGGGGACGAGTCCACGATTGAGGACTAGAGTCCGTCTCGTATTTCCTTTCAATAAATGTTAACAAATAATATGGGACTTTTCTTAAGGACCCTTCAGAACTTATGACTTTCATTATGGTTATTAAACACTTTATGGGATGTTTGAATTTTTGAATAATTTTTTAAGAAACTTTGAATGTTATGGTTTTATAATTTGCTCTTGCAAACTCTAAATGGTGTGGGTATCGAATATCTGACAATTTTCGTGGATATCTATAAGAACCAAACCATTATGCAATATATCCTCTCTTATGAATTTCTTTTGGTGCCTTAGAATCTCATAATGTCAACAAGAGGAAGAGGAGCAAGAAGAGGTAGGGGAAAAGGGAGAGGCCGAGGAAGAGATGCCTCCACAAGATCTAACGCCACATAAATTCCTAATCTAGAAATGCCACTAGCCTAACCAGCAGCCCCTGTTGCACTGACTGTAGATTTGGCCATAGAAATAGCAAGGTTGAGGGAACAATTAAGACAGAGAGATAAGGAGTTGGCTCAAGCCAGACATGTATTCCAAGTGCCCCAAGTACCAGGGGCGCAGCCTGAGCCTCCAATACCACCACCTGCACCACTGCCTATGGCTTATGGATTTGAGCCAGTCTATGAGCGCTTCAGAAAGCATGCCTCACCTAGTTTCAAAGGGAAATCTGACCCTATGGTGGCAGAGGATTGGTTGAAATTAGTAGAAGCCAACTTTGATCACATGGAGTTGAACGGTCATCAGAGGTTTTCATGTGCAGCCTACCTACTCAAGTTGGATGCAAGAATATGGTGGGATGTGGTAAAGCAGACTCATGACCTGAATAATATGATCTGGGCAGACTTTGTTCAGGCATTTGGCAAGAAGTATTATTGTGCAACGATATTGGCAACCAGGGTGTAATAACCCAACAAATTCTAGACTTTGGACCATTAAAACTGCTTATACATGGATACTATTCTTAAGAAAACATACATATGAAACATTCATAATTATATTAAAAACTATAAAGTAAATGTTGAGATACATAAAATTCGGGGTATGGTATGGGATTCCATTGTTTAAAAAAAATAATTAAACATAACTTTAATTTAAATAAATTCGTTACAAAATCAAGTGCGAAAAAAATACATAGAAAACATAATTAAAAAGACTGAAACAACGTCGTCCTCAAATCATTCACGCAGTCCACCGAACCCGTTCTTCCTCAATACACAATTCCAAGCTACCAAGAATATTTCCACTGCCATAACTATTTTCCTACACATATAAAAATAAAGGAATGAGCCTAATGCCCAGCAAGAAAAATCTACTAAAAGCATAAAACATAAACATAAACTATGAATGTATGACTATAAAGACGTATACCATATAGGACTACGATATTAATGGCCATTATGACATGTGATAAACCATCTACGTCCCCTGTTTAATATTTGAGGTAGGTTAGATCACATGATAGTATATGATAACCCATCTAGGTCCTCTGTCTAATATCTGAGGTAGGTGTAACGACCGAACTACCTATGAGACTTAGGTCATTAAACCTGCTAGACATAACTATAACTTTGAAAACAACATACATAAGAAAATTCATAACTTTATTGAAAACTTTAAAGAAACAATATTTGTAATACATAAATGAGCTCATTGTTTTAAAATAAAACATAACTTTAAATAAAATTGTTTACAAAGCTAAATGCGGAAAAATATATAAAAACATAATTTTAAAGAGACTAAAAAAAAACGTTGTCCTCGAATCGACACTCAGCCCATCCACTCCATTCACCTCCATACACACACCAAGCTTCGAAGAATCCTTCCACCTTTGCACCTATTCTCCTGCATCATACTAAAAGAAAAGGAGTGAGCCTAATGCCCAGCAAGGAAAAACTAACAACGTAAACATACACATAAAATCATATCATAACATAAGCTAAAAACATTTCATAACATATATTATAACATATACCATAAACATATTATAACATATTCCATATAAGACTATACTAATAATGGCCATTTTGACATGTGAGAAACCATCTACGTCCCCTGTCTAATATTTGAGGTAGGTTAGATCACATGTAGTGTATGATAACCCATCTACGTCCCCCGTCTAATATTTGAGGTAGGGTAAATCATAACATAACATATTAAAACATAAACTTATGATAACATATCATACATAACATAACATAAAAGCATAACATATCATACAAACATGCAAGATCTAGTCTATTTTCCTTACCAAAATTGGGATATGAGAACAAATGCGGGACGTGGACCACTCATAAAACCAACAATAGAACAGTGAGTATTTCTAAAGGAAAGAGATGAAAAGAATAGAACTAAACCACCAAGAGAAAACTTACCGAAAAGACACCTTAAGTTCAAGGAACTCAAAAACCTAACCACAAACCAAAAGTTAGAACCTGAATAAAACTAAAGAAACTAAGGAATTAAACAGAATTGAACTTAAGAATAAGGGTACCTTTGTTGACCTTAAGGATTGGCCTAACTCCAATACCAAAATACTCTAATCCTTACTTCCCAAGTGTTTGATAAAGCTTAAGAATGATAAAGCTTTTTCTTTCCCAACCCAAGTGTACCACCCATGTGTTCTCACTAGCACCTTGGAGTCTAATCACAGCTGAAGTGTAACGACCCAAATTCACAAATTAGGCTTAAGGGCCTTGATTAGTGTGCCTGGAGGGCATAATGGAGATTATGTGTGGTTTTTATGATTAAGATGCATGATTATGATTTTAAGCATGTTATATGACTATGTGTATTATGTTATGTGATAATTATGATATGTGAATCGTACCACGTGGGTGTGGTGATATCAATGTGATGCACTTGCCAAGACGGTCCTAGAAAGCTAGATAGTGGTAACTGGTGATTTGGTAACCTGTGTAACTGTTAGTAACCATAGAGAGTAACAAGTTTTGTTGGAGAGGTGGTATAATTGTAAAGCTAGTAAAAGGACAAGAGTGCCCTTGAGGTTTAGTTAGAAAGGGATAATTGAGGAGGGATAAAGTGGTCTTTTGGCAGTGGTTTAGATGAGTTTCAGCTGAAGGAAAATACAAGTGCGTATAACACTTTGGGAAGATAGGTTTATGCTGAATTTTGAAACCTAGAAATAGAGCAAAAGACAAGGAGAAGAAGAAAGCTGAATTTGGCTCTTGGAAGGAGAATCAAGGGGTTTGAAGTTATCAAAATCAAGCTTAGGCCAAGGTTATACAGAGGTAAGGATTAGAACTTTTCTTTGTTGAATTTAAGTTTGGATTTTCAGAGATTGAATGTGGGAACTCAAGGATAGTTATATCTGTTTGTGGAAACTCAGCTTGTGGGATTATAAAGCTTGACTTGGAGCTGGAAGCAAGGAAGCTAGAGATTGGACTCTTCACTTAAGGTAAGGATTCTGTGTAATTGTAAAGCTTGTTTCTGTTATGGATTAGGGAATTTGAAGTTTAGTTTGGGTTTAGGTTTAAGTTTTAACTTTCTGGTTTGAGTTACTAAGGCATGGAACTCAAGAGTGAATTTTGGGAATGATTGTGTAATTGAGCTAGGGTATGATGTTTCTAGGTTGTAGTGAGGTCTATTTGGGGTTTTGAGTTGGTTTTGAGGCTTAGGTATAAGTTTGGGGTGATTTGGAGTGGTTTGAGTTCGGGAAAACGCAGGGGAAAAACCCAGAATTCTGGGCTCGCGAAGGAGCGTCGCGGCGCTGTTCTAGCGCGCCGCGGCGCAAGGCTGTTTATGGGCAGTGTGTGTGCTCTCTGACTTGCTGGGCGCCACGACCCTATAGGGCAGCGCCGCGGCGCTAGGCCAATTTTAGGATGTTAGAATTTGCAATTTTGAGCCTTTGCTCCGGGGGTTCGAGGGATGTCTTCGGTGCATTGTTTTAGGGATTTTGGGGTACCGAGAGTGTGGGATTGGTTCCGGGGAGGTAGCTTTGGATTGATTAGTGACAAAGGATGTTTCATTTGTGTTGTGATTAGGACTTTGGAGAGGCTCGGGGTAGGACCGTGCTCACGGCTTCGTGGCATCGGAAACCAGTGAATTGAAAGGTAAGAAAACTGCACCCGGATAAATGTTGGTGATGGGACTAAGTGCTCCCAAGAATTGTGTCGTGTCAATGTTGGTATCACGCCAAGGGACATGTAAAAGCGGCCTAAGAGTGTCGTACTTGATATTAGCGCACAGGGCGCGAACTGGCCATTGGTAGCCAAGAATGACAGGATAACGGAGGGAGCAGCCTGAGAGCGCTAGCCCTGGTTATCGTTTGTGAATTGTGAATGTTATGAACTAAAATGCCTAGTATGTGGAATACTTGTCTATACTGACTGATGATGTATTTGAGTTTATGTGGTGCAATGTGAGATATTGACTTGTCTGCTAATTGTTCATGCTCTGTTGTTGTTGTGTTTTCTTGCTGGGCCTTGGCTCACGGGTGCTACGTGGTGCAGGTAAAGGCAAGGGCAAGCTGGACCAAGCCTGAGGTGGAGAGCTTCGAGGTGGAATGTACATAGCCGGCGGTTCGACCGCCACGGTCGAGGAGTGGACCAGGACAGGGATCACCTAACTACTAGTTTTGCCTTAGCATGGCCGGTTGTTGTATATAAACCCTGAGTCTTTTGTAAACGGTCTTTGAACTTAATATTTTTGGGATCCCATGTAACAGATAATACTTTTTAATGGAAATGTGGCTTTTGAGATCAAAACGCTTTTAACCCTAGTTCCTTAATAGTTTCAATAACACGATTTTATTTAAATGACTTGATTAGCAAGTCTGGCACTTTATAAACACACAGTGTAACGGTCTTGGCTATCCAGGGCATTACATGAAGAGTAAGTGAAATGGCTGGGTAATAGGTCCTATTTATAGAGTTCTAGGAATAAAAATCTTCTTTTTGGCTTTGAATAAAAATAATGAATTTATATAGAAGATAATTTAATTTTCGTCAATCAGAGGCTAAAGACTCGGTCAAAACTAACAGAGGTAGGTCTAAGGAGTCAAAGGTGGTTTTTAAAATTAAAAAAAAAATGATCCTATGTGGCGATATATCGGCTGCCCCTATGTTCCAAGTCTTCATTCGTATGATCGTGCAACGTCAACGTGTTTTTCCGTATTCAACGTCAAGCGATATATCGACTCTAGTGCTGCGATATATCGGCATATGTGATTATTTTAAACACGTAATTGTACTTTTTCAGCATAATTAAGGTTGGATAACTACTTTGACTGAGTCAAATTACGACCCTAACAGATTCTGGTGAAGACTAAGTCTTATATTCCCTTATTTTATCACTAAAATAATAATTCCTTAATAATCATGTATATGACAAGTGTCATAATCCTATTGGCTCTATCTAAACCTTAGGAATAACCATGCTCATGGCAAGTGTCATATTCTTATTAGATCTATCTAAACCTTAGGTTATAATAATTATCATATTTATAACCAGCAATATTAATCAAACCTTATGTTATAATTAATATTCTTAAACTATAGGTTAAACTTATAAAATCCATGTGATATCTCTCTCTCTTCCCATGGCTCGGAAGAAGAAAGGTTTATCTAAGCCGGTGGTGATTTCCGATGAGGTGGTGGAAGACCTCCCTTCAATCCAAGTAGAGGTACCTGATCTGTTTCCTGATGATGAATTTCATGATCCGTGTGATGAGCTGGAGCTGGAACGTGGTGTTGAGTTGAAGCGGGTTGGAAGTGTGAATCGTTCCTCTCCCACTCCAGTGAGTTGGGCTGAAGAGGCTGAGGGTTCTGAATTCCAGAGATCGGCTAAGGAAGTATGGAGTAATTTTAAGTCGAACCAGGTAGTTACACCTTCTACTCATCTGAATTATACTGAACGTGGTGTTGAGACTAAAGCTTCGTTCTGGAAGAATGCGATTGTTTGCATTGTTCTGGGAGCTAACCCACCCTTTAGAGTATTTGAAGGATTTGTCAAGAGAATTTGGGGCAGCTTAGGTGTTGATAAGATAGTGAGAATGCACTCAGGTTTTACCCTTGTTAACTTCAGGGATGAAGCTACTCGGGATCTGATTTTGGAAATGGGGGTTATACATTTTGATAAAAAAACTGGTGGTTCTTCGTCCTTGGACACCAGATATGGACTCTATGAGAATGGTCAAGTCGGTACCGGTTTGGATTAGGCTGAATGGTTTGGGCTTGCAATACTGGGGAAAAAATAGTCTCAGTGCTTTGGTGAGCACAATTGGGAGGCCGATTATGGTGGATAAAGTGACACAAAGTAGATCGATGGTGAAATATGCGAGGATATTGGTGGATATGGAGATTTCGGATCATCCTCCGAAATCTATTTCTTTTATTAATGAAAGGGATCAATTAACTGAACAATTGGTGGAGTATGAATGGCTTCCCTCTAAGTGTGCTGCCTGCTCGAATCTAGGTCATGTTATGGCAAATTGTAATAAGAACAATGGTTTGAGTTGGAGGAAGAAATCTAATGATGAGAATGGCGCTAAATCAGACAAGAACATAGTCAATGCAGAGGAGGAGATTCAACAGCCTTCTGGGTCTGTTAGTCCTGCGCCCAGAGCGGGTAATTCATCTAGTTATGGAGAGGAAGAGAGGACCAGTAGATCTCTAGAGAAAAAGGTCTCAAAGGTTAGTAGTGTTGTTCAGGATAGCTCAAAAGTTGTTCAGCAAGCTGGAAAAGGGAGTTCTGATGTTGCTGGAAGCTGGATTACTCCCAAAAGGAGAAGTGCTAGACAAGGGGTGGCAGATGCTCACAAGTCCGATTTAGCTCTAGGGAAGGCTAATTCGGGCAATGGTTATGCTGTGTTGCAAGATTCTGGGATTGGTCATTTGGTTACTAATTCTATCCCAATTAAGTGATGGATGTTTGTAATATGATAGGGTGGAATGTGAGGGGTATGAATAAAAGAGATAAGCAAAATGCTATTCTTAGTATATGTAAGGAGAATAAGGTTGGTTTTGGAGCTTTTTTTTAGACTAAGTTGAAACATGAGAAAATCAAGGAAGTTTTTCAGAATAATTTTCACAATTGGGATTACTTTTCTAGTCCTATTGTTTCTGGTAGGATCTTAGTTGTTTGGCAAGCTAAGTTTGTGAAGGTTGATATCTTGCTTGAAGATCCTCAACTTGTTCATTGTAGGATCAGAGTGAGTGGCCAGCAGGTAATATTTTCGCTACAGTGGTTTATGGTAGCAATTCTATGGGGGAGAGGAAACAACTTTGGGATAAATTAGCTAGTATTGGTCAATTAAAGTTTCCTTGGATAATTTTTGGAGACTTTAATGCCATGTTTAGCTACCAAGATAGGAATGGTGGGAGACAAATCCTTGCTAAGGACATAGCTGATGCTCAAGATTGGTTGGCTTTAGGCCAATTAGAGGAACTTAAATGTGATGGAGCTCTCTATTCGTGGTCGAACAAACAGGAGGCAGGAGACCGTATTTTCTCTAAATTAGATAGAGTTTTTATTAATGATCTGTGGCTGGATGCTTTTCTGAAGACTGAAGCTCGCTTCAAATGGGACTGCATTTCTGATCATAGTTTCTATGTGATTCGTAATCAAGAAGTTAACAAGGTGGGATTTGTCCCTTTTCGTTTCGGTAACCACTGGATGCAGTATAGAGGCTATAGAAATGCAGTTCTTCGTTGCTGGAATGCACCAGTTGTTTCTGGTGGAGGTCTTTGCAAGGTAGTCCAGAAATTGTATCGGGTGAAGCATATTTTGAAAAGGTAACAGAGAGGAGGTTGGTGATGTTGTTTTGAGTTATAGGGAGGCTAAGGAGGAATTTAGTAGAGTTCAGGAGGCATTGGCTACTAATCCTTCTGATCTGTCTCTGCATCAATCAGTTACACAAGCTCAACTCAATGTTTCAGTCATGCAGAGCCGTTATGCCAGTTATCTCAAACAGCAGAGTAAACTTATTTGGATCAAGTTTAGTGATGATAATTCGAGATTTTTTCATGCATTTATGAGGAAAAGAAGAGTTGATAAGAGAATTTCTTCCTTCACTATAGGAGGCAAAAAAGAAGAAGATTATTCTAAAGTTGTTGAGCACTTTCTATCTCATTTCAAGAATTTTATGGGGAGGAGAAATTTGGCTGCTATAGAGATTGATAAAAATTGTATTCTTCAAGGAAACAGATTGTCTCTGGATCTTCAAGTCAGATTACTGAGACCTTTTTCCAAGAGTGATGTGAAGAAGGCTCTTTTTAGCATTCACTCCTTCAAAAGTCCTGGTTTGGATGGCTTTGGCTCAGGATTCTTTAAGGGGTTATGGTCAGATATTGGTGATGAAATTACTTCTACTGTGTTGGATTTCTTTTAGGATGGGTACTTGCCAAGGATCTAAATGAAACTGTGATTTCTCTTATTCCTAAGATAGCTGATCCGAGCTCAGCTAGTGACTATCGTCCTATTGCGTGTTGTAACACTCTTTACAAGTGTATATCGAAGATGATTTGCTCTAGACTATCGGAAGTGCTTCCCTTCCTTGTTCGTAGTAATCAAGGGGCTTTTATAAAAAATAGAGCTCTAGCTCATAATATTATGATATTCCAGGACCTCCTCAAAGGGTACACTAGAAAGAATATTTCAGCTAGATGTTTAATGAAGATCGATCTGAGTAAGGCTTATGACACAGTTGATTGGCATTTTGTGGAGGAGTTGCTTAAGCATCTTTGTTTCCCCTCTAGATTTATTGGCTGGATTCTAGTTTGCTTAAAAGGTACCAGCTACAATCTGTTAATGAATGGGAGAATTCAGGGCTCTTTCAAAGGGGAAAAAGGACTTAGGCAAGGGGACCCCATGTGTCCTCTCTTGTTTGTGCTCATTATGGAGTACCTTACTCGATTATTAGCGCATTATTCTGACAAAAAAGGCTTTGGTTTTCATCCATTGTGTAAACATCTTAGGTTGACTAACATTTGTTTTGCAGACGATTTGATTATCTTTTGTAAAGGTAATATCAGTTCAGTGAGTAAGATTCATGAAGCTTTCACTGTGTTTTGTGATTCTACTGGGCTTTCTGCGAATAAATCTAAATCCCATATCTATTTTGGAGGGGTTAAGGAAACCATCAAAGCTCAGATTCTTGAGTTGTTGCAAATGGAAGAAGGCTCCTTTCCTTTGAAGTACTTGGGGGTTCCTCTTCAGCCTACCAAGTGGAAAGCTTCAGATTGTGGGGTGATTCTGGATAAGTTGAACAAGAAGCTTAATTGTTGGGCGAGTAGGAACTTGTCTTTTGCTGGTCGTGCCCAACTTATACACTCAGTTTTGCTTGGTATAAGGAATTTTTGGATGAGTATATTCATTCTTCCTTCCAAAATTACTGCTGCCATTGATAAAAGCCGTCGGGATTTTCTTTGGGGTTCTAATGGGAATAGAAGTAAGTTGCATCTCCCTTCGTGGGAAAAGGTTTGTCTCCCCAAAAAGCTGGGTGGAATTGGTTTTCGTGAAGGTAAGAAATGGAATATGGCTTTGATGGCTAACTTTATTTGGGCGATTACTACCAAACAAGACTGCCTGTGGGTTAAGTGGATTAGTTCCATCTATTTGAAGGAGTTTAACGTTTGGAATGTGCCTATTAGTCAGGATATGAGCTGGTATGTTAAGAAATTATTGAGGCTGAGACATGTTATTGATGAGGGATGCTTGATGCAAGCTGTTAAGGGAGGTAAATTTCATAGTAAACACTTTTATTCTTCTCTTATTTCTGCGCATTCTGTGGGTTTTGCTGAGACAGTTTGGAACAAACTTATTATGCCCAAGCATAGATTCATTTACTGGCAGATTTTCAATAATCAATTACTTACTAGAGACCATTTGAGCCGGTTCTTGCATATTTCCTCTGATCTCTACCCTGTTTGTGAGTCCAGTTTGGAAACTCATAGCCATTTGTTCATGGAGTGCATTTATTCCAAGAAAGTGTTTGAGGAAATCGGTAGATGGCTGGGTTTTTTCCATTGGCCTGAATCTTATGAGGAGCTTACTCATTGGTGCTTATTAGCTAAGCATAACTTGAAGAACCAGATAATTAATGCAGTGGTATCAGCTTCCTGGTATTTCATTTGGTGCAACAAAAACAGCTGTATTTTCGAATCAGTTTGTAAAATGGCCAGCAGCATTAGTTTGGATATCAAGGATGTAGTTAAGTATAGGGTGTTGAGTTTGGGTTCTTTTTCTCATAGAAAAAGGGACTTATATTTTCGCAAGATTGTAGAAAGCTGGTAGGTTTTTCTATTTAGTTTTCTCTTGTTGTTTGGCTGAGTTAGCAGTCTGCTGGTTTGTAGCAGCTGCTCTCTTTGTTTTTGTACTCTTGGTTTGTTTTTTTATTAAAGTTTTTCTTTTGTTCAAAAAAAAAAAAACTTATAAAATCCATAACTATTGCTAGGAGTTTCCAACTAAGTCCCGGTTTGAAGCAAAATCCACGAAATTTAAAATACTACAACTACTACTAACTATCTAGCTAAGTAAACATTCTGGGAATCTACAGTAGGGTAAATCATAACTTTAAACATGAAAAAAATAAATACTAGGGCTTGCTAACTAAGCAACTATGAGCCCTAGATAAAAACATAACATAACATAAAATTATCATAACATAATATACATAAACATAACATATAAACATATAGAATCTATCCTATTTTCCTTACCAATACCGAGATGTGAGAAGAAGGATGGGATTTTGGAACACTCCTAAAACCACAATGAGAAGGTGAGTATTTCTAAAAGAAGGAAATGAAAAAGAAATGAGTCTAAACTACCGAGAAGAAGAGCTTACCGAAAAGAAACCTCAAGTTCAAAGAACTTAAATACTTAACCAAGATAATGGGAAACAGTGAGTTAGGATTTGAGTAGAGAAAACTATAAGAAACTAATGAAACATACATAAATGAACTAGGAATAGGAATACTACAACTAAGCCTCGGCTTGAACCAAAATCCACATTAATAAACATACTATAACTACTCTTAGCTATTACTACTATTACTACTATCTAACTAGCTAAGTAAAATTCTTGGACTTCAACACAGGGTGGACGAGTTCATTACTTTGGTTCAGGGTAACCTCTCTGTTACCGACTATGCACAGAAGTGTGATAGGTTGGCTAGATTTTCACCTGAGGTAGTACCAATCGAAGCCATGCAGGTCCAAATGTTTATGAGAGAACTTAATCGAATGATTATTAGGGATGTCAAGATGACTAGTGCTGAGGTGGTCAGTTATGCTGAGGTATTGGATAAGGCACTTGAAGCGGAATACTTGGAGGACTGTATATGGCAGGACAGTGCTACAAGACTGGGGGCCAACATAAACAAGGGCTTCCATGAGAGCAATAAGAGGAAGGCTAATGAAAGGCGGAACAGTGGCACTGAAAAGAGGCCTAGACCCCTGACCACAAATAACAACAATCACAACAATCATAACTACCACAACAACCGCAACAGCCATAATAATTATCGTAACTGTAGAAATCACCAGAACAACACAGTTGAGCACCCCAACTGCCCTAAATGCTCTCGACAACACTTGGGAGAATGTTAGGATGACACCAACAAATGTTACAAGTGCGGTCAGGCAGGCCATCTAAAGAAGGATTACCCCCAGTGGAAAGTGGGCAAGGCAGTAACAACAACCTAGTGGCACCAAGGGTTTTTGCATTGACCCAAAAGGAAGCAACTAACAGTAACACCGTGGTCATAGGTCAGCTCCCTATTTCTCGTATGATGTGTAGATTCCTTATTGATTCTGGAGCGACCCACTCTTATGTTGCTATGAATGTGATTGATAAATTGTGTATGCTTTGTAAACAGCTTGAGCATAGTTTTAGTACAATGTTACCGTCGGGAGACATGATGTTGTCAACTAGGTTGTTACAGTCAGCACCTATAACAATAGAGGGCATGGAATGCCCGACATATCTTATAGATTTAGACATACCAGACTATGACACCATACTTGGCATGGATCAGTTATCTAAACATGGAGCGATGATTGACTATCAGAAAAAGACCATGGAGTTCTCTTTTCTTTTAAGGGAGAAGTGGAGGGTTTTCATACACCCATAATATCAACACTGGAAGCACGGAATATGATGCAGCACAGGATCTCGGCATATTTGGCTAGTGTGGTGGATAAATCCAAGGAGATAGAGTTGAAACCGGAGAATGTTCATATCATTTGTGAGTTCCCGGAAGTGTTTCCTGAGGAATTACAAAGTTTATCCCCAGACAGAGAAACCGAATTCGTGATCGAACTTGCACTAGAAATAGCACTAATATCTAAAGCACACTATCGAATGGCGCCTGTAGAGTTGAAGGAACTCAAGACCCAGCTATAGTAATTGTTGGGAAGGGGTTCATAAGACCTAGTAATTCGCCATGGGGGGCACCAGTCCTATTTGTGAAAAATAAGGATGGAAGTATGAGAATGTGCATTGATTATAGAGAACATAATAAGGTCACAATTAAGAACAAATATCCTTTGAGTATGATAGATGACCTTTTAGATCAACTGCAAGGGGTAGCAGTGTTCTCAATGATTGATCTGTGGTCTAGGCACCATCAGTTGAAAGTAAAGGATGGAGACATTCCTAAAACTACTTTTAGAACTCACTACGGACATTATGAGTTCCTAGTGATGTCTTTTAGACTCATTGATGCCCCAGCAGCATTCATGGACATGATGAACAGGGTATTTAAGGACTACTTGGATAAGTTTGTATTAGTGTTTATAGATGATATCCTTATCTACTTAAAGACCAAGGAGGAGCTTAAGGAGCACTTGAGGTTGATCCTAAATAGACTACGAGAGCATCAATTTTATGCTAAGTTCTCTAAGTGTGAGTTTTGGTTGGAACAAGTGACTTTCCTAGGGCATATAGTGTCCAAGAATGGAATAGTAGTGGATACGGCAAAGATCGAGGCAATTAGAGATCAGCCCCAGCCAAAGAATGCCTTAGAGGTTCGAAGCTTCTTAGGATTAGTGAATTATTACCAGAAGTTTGTCGAGGGTTTTTCAAAGATTGCCACACCCTTGACTAACCTGATCCATAAACACCAGAAGTTCACATGGACTGAGAAATGTGAAGAAAGCATTCAAATTATGAAGGATAAGTTGATCTCTGCACCTATCCTTTTGTGTTCCCATAGAGTGCGAGAAATTTGTGGTGTATTGTGACGCATCAAAGAACGGCTTACAGTGTGTGTTGATGCAGGATGGGAAGGTGGTAGCTTATGCGCAAGACAACTCAAGGACTATGAGCAATGGTATCCCATCCATGATCTTGAGTTAGCAGTAGTGGCGTTTGCACTGAAGATATAGAGACATCACCTTTATGGGGATAAGTGTGAAATTTACACTGATCACAAAAGTCTGAAATAATTCTTCACTCAGAAAGAGTTGAATATGAGACAACGAAGGTGGTTAGAGCTAGTGAAGGACTATGATTCCAAAATTCTATACCACCTTAGCAAGGCCAATGTAGTTGTCAATGCATTGAGTAGGCGAGGACATGGGAGTATCTCAGCTTTGAGCACAATAGAGGTGCCTCTGCAGAAAGAGATTATAAATGCCAGTATTGAGTTCGTGACAGGAGGCCTAGCAAACCTCACATTACAATCCTCCCTACTTAAACCACTTTATGTTCAAGAATGGAAATGGAAAGACATGGCAATGTATTTTGTGGTAAGGTTACCAAAGACCACAAAACAACATGATTCTGCTTGGGTAATAGTGGATAGGCTCACCAAGTTTGCCCATTTTCTACCCCTGATGGAGTTCTCCTATAATAATAGCTATCAATCCACTATTGGGATGGCTCCCTATGAGATGCTTTATGGGCGCAAGTGTAGGTCCCCCCTACACTGTAATGAGGTTGGGGAAAAGCAAATATTAGGTCCTGAGGCAATTAGGGAAGCCAACGAGGCAATCGAGAAAATTTGCCAAAGGATGCTTACCGCTCAAAGTTGGCAAAAGAGTTAAGCAGACCTTATGAGAAGGGACATCGAGTTCTCAGCAAGCGAGTTTGTGTTCTTGAGAGTCTCGCCAATGAAAGGTGTTATGCATTTTTGGAAGAAAGGGAAGTTGAGCCCGAGATATATAGGTTCATTTGAGATTTTGGACAGAGTAGGGTAAGTTGCGTACCATTTAGCACTGCCCCCAGCACTAGCCAAAATGCATAACATCTTTCACATCTCGATGTTCCGTAAGTATGTGTCAGATCCCTCTCATGTTCTGAGTTATGAGCCGTTACAACTGAAGCAGGACCTAAGTTACGATGAACAACCTAAGTGTGTTATCGAAAAGGGAATCAAGGAACTATGAACCAAAAAGATTCCATTAGTTAAGGTCATGTGGAAGAATAGCACGAAACGAGAAGCAACATGAGAGTTGGAGGAAGACATGAGAGAAAGATACCCTAAGTTTTTTGGTAAGAAAGAATTTCAGGAGGAAATTCTTTTTAAGGAGCGTATATTGTAGCGCGCCAATTTTTTTTTTCTTTTATTAATTTTGTTAGTAAGGAAAATGAGTTTTGGCTGAATGCACCAAGGTGCATGGTAGGTAACGATGCACCTTAGCACTTGAGTGTGTGCATGTGCGTGGTTGCATGGTGAGCATGCAATAGATTTTGTACACATTATTTCCTTTTATTTGATTTATTTATTTAGTCTCTACTTTCCCATCAACTCATATCTTTCTCTTGCATATTCATTTGCATCCAATGGGTTTTACATCTTGAGGTGGGTCTACAAGTTCACAGACTGAGTTGGAGTACATCAACTCAATCTCAAGTTTCATAGATTCAAGCCATTGTTCCTTATCAGGATCATTCATCACTTGACATAAAGTAAACGAGTCATCAACATTGTCATAAGATATTGCAACTTGTGCTTCTTCAAATCCACTGTAACGAATAGGTTGTCTTACAACTCTCCCACTACGACGGACTACTATAGTATCCTCGTTTAGAATTTTGGTCTGTTCTGTTCCAACTTCTAAATTTGGTTGTGGTGTGATCTTATCACCAAGTAACTCCTCAAGTACAACCGTACTCTGAGGATTGAAGTCCCTCGTATAGTCTTCTTCCATAATAGTAGCATTTCTCGATACAAATATTTTTTTTTCTGTTGGACTATAGAAATAACCTCCACTAGTACCTCTGGGGTATCCAATAAATAAACATACTTCTAATCTTGATTCCAACTTCTCAGTCTTAGCTTTTAGGACATGTGTTGTACATCCCCATTTACGCACATGCCTCTGACTAGGTTTGCGACCTGTCCATAATTCTGAGGGTGTCTTAGCTACAGACTTAGATGGAACTAGGTTTAAGATGTATGCAGCTGTTTATAAAGCATATCCTCAAAATGACGGGGGCAACGATGAGTAATTTAACATTGATCTCATCATGTTCAGCAAAGTCCTATTCCTCCTTTCTACAACACCATTTTTTTTAGGAGTACCTGGTGTAGTGAGCTATGAGAAAATTCCATGGTCTATCAAGAAATATTCAAATTCCTTGTCAAGATATTCCTCGCCTTGATTTGATCGTAGCATTTTAAGGCTTTTGCCCAAATGATTTTTAGCTTCTTTGAACTTTTCAAAGGTTTTCGATTTCCTTTGTATGAGGTATACGTAATCGTATCTTGAGTAGTCATCAAAGAAGGTGACATAATACCCATAACTACCTCGAGCTTGTACATTCATTGGACCGCAAACATCTATGTGAATTAACTCAAGAAGTTCTTTAGCTCTAACACCTTTAGAGAAGAATGGTCTTTTGGTCATTTTTCCTTCTAAACAAGATTCACAAACCAGTAGAGTTTTGACCTTTAACTCACTTAGAGGCTTGTCCTTAACCAGCCTTTGAATCCTATCTAAGTTAATATGAACTAGTCTTAGGTGTCAAAGATACGTATCGTCTTGAGGTATTTTTTGTCGTTTTGGCTTTGGTTGTTTAGATTTGAACATTTCAGTATTGGGTAGAGAAGACATTTCAGATCTTATCACATGTAGGCCTTCCTCCAGATTTCTGTTACAAACATGCAAACCATTTCTTGAAATAATAACAGAATTATTATTAAAAGAAATAAAATAGCATCATTCTAAATATTTTGAAACATAAATTAAATTCATTTTGCAATTTGGAATAAAATATATGTCTATTAGAGATAAAAAATATTATTTTCAATAAAATAAATTTTTGGTTCTCCCACTGCTCTGGCTGAGACAAAACCCCAAGCCCCCACTCTTAGTGTGAACTCCCCTTCTTGTAGATCTTTCCAAGAGCTAAGCATTTGTAAATAAGAACAAACATTATTAGTGGCTCCTGAATGAATTATCCAGGTATAACAATTATTTTCCACTAAACAAGCCTTAGTGTCCAACAAATCAGATTTACTTTCCTTTTCGTTCTTTAACTCCTCGAGGTTCATTTTACAGTTCCTCTTCCAATACTCATCTATATGGAAGTGGGAACAATTCCCATTGTAGTTGGAGTGGGCAACTTATTTTCCCTTGCCTTTGTTAATGCTAGGCTTCTGAGTTGTGTGCTCAGTCATTGGCAATAGATTCTTGATACTTGTCCACCTTTTAATATTACCTGCAAATTTTTCATTAGCAAGAATGGACATATGAGAGTTTCCTCTAGTCATTGTATTACTATAATTAAACAAAATAAAAATAATAAATACAACCATATACCATAAATCATAGTATTTGTACAATGAAATTGAAAATAAACATGATGCATGCTTACAAAAACATATTCATATAAGTACAATGATGAGATAAACAACACAAGTAAGTGTCATTGATAAGATAGGTCAAATACTTGCTAGTTAAAACGAGACGCTCTCAATTGTTATTATATCAAAATATATGATACCTTTATAATAAACAATTACCTTTATTTTTGTCAAAAATATATCCAGCTAGGGTAGATATATTTTTAGTGAGTGTAATCTACAATTTCAGGTTTCTTGACTTATCACATAAGTGTTGTCGATAGGATAGGTCAAACATGGAATACATCTTAAAATCCTATCGTAAAGAGGTCTACCTGTTCAAATCCTAGCCAAACACCTTTCGATAGGGAGGACAAAAGCAAAGTCGTGTCGGGGCTCTGACTAGTACCAATGCTTTTCAACAAATAGTAGAGATCGTAGGTTATAGTACCTTATAACCTTCTCCCACTCACTAATTTAGAAATAGAATGTTTTCTATTAAAATATCTCATATTTTAATTACTAAGTGATTATTACCAATGTTTAATTATCAAATCTAAATCACTTATGAAAATCCAAATTTTAACTCTTAAAATTCTAAGATTACAAAATTTAGAATAATTACTAACAATTACTAATTAATTCTAAACTATGTTTTTCCTAAGTATTAAACTCATTAATAATCCTAAAACACATTAAGGTAATCTAGACATGCCATTAATGTGACATTACACAATTTAACTACTTAAATCTAATTCATATTATTTGTGTCCATTTATGGTATAAAAAGAACTATACTACTTTTCTATCCTAGGAGACATGTTAATTAAAATTAACATTCATACATAGCATGTTGCCTGAGTGCCTGAAAGGGCGTCAGACTTCACCTGAGTGCCTGGAAATTGAGCCAGATGCTAACAGGGACTGGTTAGAGGGCCTAGGACAACACCCAACTAAGAGAGGATGTTGTCGGACTGAGAGGAGAACCGAGGGACGTCGCCTGAGAAGATGGGAGGTCGTCGAACAAAGGGAAGAGTCGTCAGCTCTTATACCATAAAGAAAAAAATGAGAGAAGATTTGAAACTATTTTTCTTATGTATTTTATCAATGCTAGGTATGCCCTTTTATAGGGACTGTACTAAATAATTACAATAAATGTCAAAGAATAAAAATCCTATAAATAAGGAAACTTATATACAATAAACAACTACAGCTATCACATCTAAAAACTACAACTAATATTGCATATCTTTGTGATTTTATTTCCTGGTTGTCAACAATAGCCAATGAAGGGAATTCTCCACGGGCCGACCATGGTAAGAAGGAAGACACGACCAAAGCCGCCAGTGGGTCTGGTAAACCCAATAGCACCGACAAAGGTAACAATAAGAATGGAGGAAAAAGAGAAAATTCTGAACCAACAACATTTGATAACAAGCACCCTAAACAGAACAGATACAAGCCAAGGTTTACCAATTACACTGCCCTGGTCGATACCCTCGCTGAAGTGTATCAGGCCAGTCATACCACCGTTCCTTTTAGGCGACCAGCCCCGATCAGGAAAGACATATCGAAAAGGGACACAACTAAGTTTTTCCTTTTTCACAATGACTATGGCCATGATACCAATGAGTGTAGCCAACTGAAGGATGAGATCAATTTCCTTATTCGACAAGGACATCTGAGGAGATATGTACGAGCAGGGGGAATTCCTAGCAAGAGGCTCACAGAGGCAATGAGTAGGCACCCGTGGGCCAACGCTCACCTCCTCTGCAGCCAGCCCCTATTGCTGATACATTGCTAACTATCTGTGGAGGACCACATATATCTGGTGATAGTGGTAAGGCAAGGGAAAGATATGCTAGAACCCTATGTCATGATCAGGACATCGAAATGATAAATGTCAAGGAGCGAACTCCTAAAAAAGCTCTAACAGAGGAAGAATTAATAACTTTGTTCGAGTTGGACACACAACATGTCCGATTCCCCCACTCAGATCCTCTTGTTGTGGATGTTCAGATCACCAACATGATGGTGAAATGAGTGTTGGTTGACACAGGAAGCTCGGTCAACATTTTATACAAATCTTTATTGGAAAGAATGAAATTATCAGTGCAAGATTTAGAACCATGTAACCAAACCATCTTTTTTTTCTGGCGAAGGGCTAGCACCAAAAGGCTCGATCAAACTCCAATCACAGTAGGAGTTGCACCAGCGAACAAGATATTGCTCGCTACTTTTATAGTAGTTGATTTTCCATCCACATACAATGCTGTTATTGGAAGACCCATACTCCCTGATCTGTAAGCCGTAACTTCGGTCTGGCATCTGACCATCAAATATCCAGCCAATGCAGGTGTCAAGTGCGTGTTGGGAAATCAGCGAGAGGCCAGAGAGTGTTAAAACTCCTCGATCATGAAAGAGAGAAGAGGTGGATCGAGGAGCGCAGTAGAGAGAAGGTTGCTGGTGGTAAATGAATAATAAGCCCAATTAGGTGAACAAGTCACCAAATAGGGCGTTGCCAAAAGTGAGGATAGGGACTTAGATCCTCGCTTTGGGGATTATGAAGAGAACATTGGGCCTATGGAGGACCTCAAGGAGGTCCAACTAGAAGAAAAAGATCCGACCAGAGTGATGAAAGTCGGTAAAAACTTAGAGACAATGATAAAGAAAGGGCTCGTAGAGTTCTTGAGGAAGCACTAGGAAGTCTTTGCCTGGTTGCATAAAGATATGGTTGGGATAGATGCAACAGTGATTAGCCATGTCTTGAATATAGACAAAAATCATCCACCAGTGCAACAAAAAAGAAGGCTCCTCGACAAAGACAGATCTAAAGCCTTAAAGGAAGAAGTTGAGAAGTTGAAGAAAAATGGATTCATCAGGGTAGCATTTAATCCATCTTGGGTCTCTAATCCCGTACTAGTTCCCAAAACAAATGGTAAGTGGAGGACGTGCTTGCATTTCATAGATCTTAATAAAGCCTGCCCAAAGGATTATTTCCCACTTCGAAGAATCGACCAGCTGGTCGATGCTACATCAGGACATGAGGATTTTTCATTCAAGGATGCGTACTCCAACTATAATCAAATTAGTATGCATCAACCTGATGAAGACCACACTAGCTTTCAAACAAATACAGGACTATACTGCTACAAGGTAATGCCTTTTGGTTTGAAAAATGCGAGTGCGACTTACCAGCGACTAGTCAACAACATGTTCAAAGAATTGATCGACAATAAAATCGAAGTTTACGTCGATGATATGTTGGTCAAGTCGAGAAAGGTCAGTGAACACATCAAAGGCCTACAGGAATGCTTCAACATCTTGGACAAATATTAGATGAAGCTTTATCCTCTAAAGGGTTCCTTTGGTGTTGGATCAAGAAATTTTTTGGGATTTATAGTAAACTCGAGAAGAATCAAACCCAATCCCGAAAATAATAGAGCACTGATCGAGATGCAGTCACCAGCCAAAGTCAAAGATGTGCAAAGCCTGACAGGAAGAATTGCAGCTTTGAGTAGATTCATATTTAAGTCTACAGACAAGTGTGTCCCATTTTTTAATCTATCAAAGGAAACAAAAAGTTTGAATGGACAGAAGAATGGGAGTAGGCTTTTCAAGAGCTCACATCCCATATGTCACAACCGCCCATTTTGTCCAAGTTGGTCGAAGGAGAGACTTTTCACATCTACTTAGCTATAACAGAGTATGCTACCAGTGTTGTTTAATTAGGGAGGAAGACAACATTCAAAAAACAGTATACTACATAAGTAAAAGGCCAGTGGGAGCGGAATTACGATATCCAACTATAGAGAAATTGGCTTATTGCTTGATACTTGCGTCTAGAAAACTGCGACCCTACTTTCAAGCTCACCTCATATTAGTTTCTACCGACCAACCATTAGGCAAGTCTTGTGTAAAACCAGAATTCGCTGATCGATTACTAAAATAGGTAGTAGAGCTAGGGAAGTTTGAAATTTCCTATGCACCTTGACCAGCCATAAAGGGATAAGCCTTGGCGAATTTTGTGCCTGAATTCACTGGACTCCCTACCAGCGAGCTGATTATAGAGACAAATGATCAAGATCAAACACCCCTTGGAGACTATTTGTACATGGGTCATCTAATGAGCACAACTCGGGGGCAAGGTTGATTTTCGTCATCCTCGAGGGACATCGGTTTCACTAGGCGATCAGGTTCAACTATACAGCCTCCAACAATGAAGCCGAATATGAGGCGCTACTCGCAGGTTTGAGACTAGCCAAGGATATGAACATAAAGTCATTAGAAATATATAGTGACTCTTAGCTAGTAGTTAATTAGATTATTGGAGAATATCAGGCTAGGGTTCTTAAGATGGTTGCGTATCTAAACAAGGCAAAGGACTTACTAGCATAGTTCGAGAAGTATACTCTCCAGCAAGTACCTTGCGACCAAAATTCAAATGCTGATGCCTTAGCCAAGTTAGCAAGCACCAAAGATGTCGACACTTTAAGCATAGTACCGGTCAAACATTTATCAGTGCCAAGCATTCAAGCGGAAGAATCCTCCCTAGTAATACAAGTGCCTGACACATGGATGACTCCCATCATACAATATCTCGAATAGGGATTGTTACCAACAGATAGGAATAAGGCAAGGACATTGCAAAGGCAATCAACTCAGTTTATCCTGCTCAATGGAATCTTATATAGATGGGGATAGTCAATGCCTTTATTACGGAGTATCTCCAAGGAAAAGGCTAGGGAATTGATGCAAGAAGTACATGAAGGATTCTTTGGAGATCATGCTAGGGGCAAATTTTGTCAAAGAAGATTCTCCGACAAGGGTATTTATGGCCTACGATGATCGAGGATTCTATGGAATTCGTTAAGAAGTGTTGTAATGACCCGAATTTGCTAATCGGGCTTAGGGCATTGATTAGTGTGCCTGGAGGGCAATAAATGATTTAGTATGCTTATATGTGGATTTATGTGAATATATGATAATGATGCATGTTTAGTTGAGTTAAATGTGCATGTGGGCCCTGTCTGGATAGTAGGGGCATAATGTGATAAATGCGATGTATATGTGATATGTCTGTGCAGCACGATCTGAGACAGTCCTGGGGAGAGTTTGTCGGAAAGTCACAACTAGGTTGAGATTCGGACTTGGGGCGAGTCGAGGGGTAATTTGAGTACTACGTGTTATGGGATTATCGAGATATGAAAATAAATATTTGGAGATATATTTGAGGATAGAATGTATAGGAGGGAATACTGGGGAAATTTACCATTTTGCCCTCGGGGACGTTTTGGTACCCCGAGCCTTGAGGTAACCACATAGACATAAGTTGAATAAGACAAACCTTAGAACTATACAGAACACTTGAGGAACCAACTCATTCTTTCTCTCTAAACAAGTGGATATCTTCTCTTTGGAGGCTTAAGGAGAACTTGGAGAAAACAGCTAGAAGTTAGAGGAATTTAGCTAGGAAATCTTGGGAGCAAGGAGCTTGTGGATTAAGGATCAACTTCAGAAATTTATTTTAGCAAGGGGTAAGCTTTAATTATAAGATTATGCTTACATTTGCTGCTGGTTGTTAGAGTTTGCATGTTGGTTAATTTGATCTGTCATAAGTGTTTTAGCTGAGTTTTGGAGCAGATTTTAATGGGGTTTTAATGTTGATATTGACCTGGAATGTGTGTGTTAATTATCTGGGTTTGTTAGGTAAGTTTTGAGTGAGTTAGCTTGAGGAAAATGCAGGGAAGAAGATGGAAAATTATGGGTTTGGAGGTGAGGGCCGCGGCCCTAGGAGGGGTGCGCCGCGGCCCGTGTGCGCGCGCGGCCGAGTGTGGCTGAGGAGTTCATGCGCGCCGCGGCCCGTGTGTGTTGCAGGGGTGTGCTAGCCTCTGTTTTGAGGCTAGTCGCGACTCTTGAGGGTGGGGCTGCGGCTCTTAGTGCTAGTCTGCATTTTTTTATCGGTGTTTAGGCTTGGGAATTCAATGGTTAAGGCTCGGGATGGATTTTATCACCCGGATTGATAGAATTCATGGTCCCAGAGATTAGGGTTATGGCTTAAAGTTAGTTATTGGATTAGAACTTGATGGATGGATATTATTAATATGTTGTGACTAGGGGTCGGAGAGGCTCAAGTTAGAGGACTGTGCTCGGGACATCGGTGCTCGGAGAGCTCGAAACTCAGGTAAGAAAACCCTTGTTCCCATAGAGCTTGTGTGCAGGGCTGAGCCCAATGTGTTTGAATAGAATTGGTATGCAGGGCCGAGCCCAATATGTTAGAACTGCGAGGCGTGAATATGCTAGAATTCTGTACTTGCTTGTTATGCTATGTATGTTATCATGTGAATGATCGACAAGAGCTGGGAATGGTGTAGGTCGAGAACGGCGAAGGGCCGGGAATGGCGTTGGGCACGTTGAGTGCAAGGCCGAGAACGGAAAGTGACCGGGAGTAGCGTTGAGCACGTGGAGTGCGAGTTGCCAGGGCGAGTCCCTAAAAGGGTACCTGGGATATCCTCACGGCATGGTCCATGAACCCAGGGCTTGGTAAATGCCTGGGACGGCTAAGCCGTATGTGTTTAGCCAATTGGTAGCCTGTTTTTATGCTTGATATATGTGTTGCATATGTTATCTGTTTGTGGGTTTTCTTGCTAGGCTTCGGCTCACAGATGCTCTGTGGTGCAGGTAAGGGTAAAGGGAAGGCCAACCAACCATGAGTACAGCAGTCGTGAGGTGGTGTGTACATGTTTGGCCAGCCTGGCTGCCATAGCCAGAGGATTTATTGGGAGATGTTTGTAAATAAACTTAGATTTTGTCGTTTAGTCGACTTAGTTCAATTTTTATGTTGTAAATATTTCTAAACTGTATTTTGGGATCCCAGGTGTCAAACTTTTATGATTTTCAATGCTATGGTGTTATTTCTAAAGTTTTTCCTTTGTTTATGGCTTAATTACACTATTTGACCTAAAACCTCGATTAGCGAGTTGAAAGCACGTTTTCGAACTCACTTAGTAATGGCTTTAGGAGGTAGGGCGTTACAAGTGTGATAAATTCCAACAAGTCTCCAAGATACCTCGAACATCCTCAAATGAAATTAAACAGATGGAAAGCCCATGGCCATTCGCAGTCTGGGGAATAGATCTGATCGAATTCTTGCCAATAAGAAAGGGGAATGTCAAGTATGCAGTAGTTGCTATCGAATACTTTACTATGTGGGCTGAAGCTGAACCAGCCGCAATAATCCCGACCAAGAAAGCATTAGATTTCATTGTCAAAAACATTGTATGCTGGTATGGTTTGCCGAAAAAGATTGTATCAAATAATGGCACATAATTTGACAGCAACCTATTCACCGATTTCTGCAAGCGGCATGGTATCACGAAGAGAATTTTTTCAGTCGCCCATCCATAAGACAATAGAAAAATAGAAGTGGTGAACAAAACTTTGAAGGACACACTGAAGAAAAGACGTGAAGAAGGGAAGGGAGCATGGTCGGAACGATTTCCCAAAGTACTCTGGTCGTATAGAACATCACACCAAACGGTAACTGGCCATACGCCATTTTCCTTAGCTTATTAGGGATGAGGCTATGTTACCTATGGAATTAGATCCACCCTCGCATAAGAGGATAACCTACGACCAGAACACGAATAACCAATTATTATTGGAGTCATTGGACTTGCTTAACAAAAGGCATGAAGAAGCCCAATTACGAGTTGCAGTTTACCAGCAAAAGGTCGCTCGATATTTTAACTCTAAAGTACGCAAAAGAAAGTTTGACGTGGGAGATTTGGTACATAGAAGAGTTTTTCTCAACTCTCGCAATCAGACTGCTGGAGTACTCAGAGCAAACTGGGAAGGTCCGTATCAAATTGAAGAAATCCTTCAACCAGGCACATACAAACTTGCTCACTTAAATGGAGATCTTGTTCCTTGCTATTGGAATGGAGAATACCTGCGCAAGTGTTATCAATGAACATTTCTTTTTAAAGATTTGGCTTGTATTAACTTTACTTTTTATAAGTTTTTGAACAAGGGCTGGCCAGTTAGATGGTTGGTCACTTATAAGTGTAAGATCAATTTTTGATCACTCATACAGACACGAATTTTGTCCATTTTATTATGAGAAATAAAAGGAATCATGCGCAGCCAGTTATTCTTGCCGATTATTGTATTTATTACAAGCATTTGCTCATTACGTGTGTTGTTTTGCTATATTATCATTGAGTGTTTATAAGTATATGAGCAGTAATGTTCGAATAGGTATTGGTCAATGGAAAGTGACTGAGCACCTTAAATTCCTCAATCACTTGGGGGGCATATAAGATGATAAGAGAGCAAAGCATATGCATATCATAAACATAAGCAAACACACGAGCAAAATAAGGGAAAGCATACTATGACACTTAGAGTTTTTTTTCAAAAAATTTAGTTAATTTTGTGAATCATAATAAAGTGTTATGCAAAGTTCGGTTATAAGAGCCGATGTTATAATAGCAATAGTAATGTGCAACTGTTACAATATGAAAATGAAATGTCTTTACACCACGAGCAATTTTTGCTCGGATGTAATTAAAAAGTAAATAAAACTACCTTAGGCAGCAAATTGTCTCAACACCACGAATAATCTGTTCGAGTGTTTTAATTACATACACAAAAATATTTACTATGCAGTTGAAGGGGGGTCCTATGGAGGCTGTTGATCGACTGAAGGACCGACATATTCATCGGCACCATCGATTCCCATCGCCAAAGATATTTCAGGAGACTTTGGGGCATCTTTTTCCTCCTTTAAGCAAGCAGCGCACTTGGAAAATTTGGCATGTCTTACTTGCTTAGGAAGATAGTCCATGTTTGCCTCAAGGTTATTCTTTCAAAACATACAAAAGCAGGTGAAGGCGGATCCTCGGGGCTTCTCCAGGTTTTGGGCATTTTCCTCTTCGAGTAGCTTCACTCACCCTTCAAAGTTGTTCGACTCCTTCAAACTTTCCTCCAGATCCTCTTGAAGCTTGCCTGCTTCCTTGTAGTTGGTTTCAGAGGCTTCTTTAAACTTCTCCTTGGCAGCAACAGCCGTAGCCAGATCTTCTTGGCTTTTCTTCAGGTCCTTGGTCAAATTGGTAGCTTTGTCTTCAGCCACCTTGACTTTTGCCTTCCACGCCTTGATCTCCTCAGCATGTTTGGCATTAATTTCCTCGGCGTGGTGCCAATTGTTGTGTATGTTAAGAATACCCTGGGAACAGAAGATAAATAAAGTCATCATAAATTATAGAAAGAAAGTATGTTCAAATACAACTAAACACTAGGAACTTATGCTGAGGATTTAGTTTAGCCCCCAACCAAGGATCAGGTTATGTGGTAGCGAGGAGAGAGTAACAAAAGCTTCTCTGCTGCGATGGTGTTTGGCTAGCTTTTGAATTATATTGCTGGCTGAGCGACAGGCATTGTTCAGCGACTCTACTACCATAACCTCCGGGTCGTTGGAGGGCACGACAAGAGGAGGTGAAGGAGGTGTAATGGTTCTGGAAGAAGTGGGTGCTGGACGATCTTTTGATTGCATTTGTTTCCTCGAAGGTTCTTCGCTGGCATCTCCAGTGTTTTTTTCTAGTCAATTTCTTTGGGCTAGCCGGTTTGCCTCTAGAGGTATAGATGTCGAATGCATCATCAGTCTGCATAACTACAAGACAAACAAACAAGCAGATAAGACAAGACATAGTTTTGCATGATAAGGAAACAAACTAAAAGGAATTCTAAGTGGTATACCCGAACTACAATTAATGGTCACTACAATATTTAAAGAACTACTGCTACACTCACTATCTGCCTTGAAGAAGTCCAAGCTAAAACTACTACTCATAAATTTAAAGTTGTTGTCCCTATCAATTAAATGATAAGGGGTGGGCAGTTTATCTAAGAGTGAAAAATCTATACCGTTCTCGTCAGAGGATTCGAGTATAGGACCAGCATATTTGGGTAATAATTGTTTCCCCCTCCCATGTTGGGGAGGGACATTGGCTGGATGAGTGTTGGGGCTCGACTCTCGAATGGTCACTCCCATTGGTCGATGCCTTTGAGGTTGTGACACATCTTGCTGCTGTTCGGGGTTTTCTTGTCCTTCGGTGCTCTCTCCAGTGGCACTCCCCGCAATTGATTCCCTCGCTTCTAAAAGGGCGACTAGCCTTTAGTTGCTCTTTGTGACCTTCTGCTTGACGCTTTTTTCTATGTTCATCATGCTAGCCAGGGCTATGGCTCTTATCTACATTTCTGGAGTGGGGTTTGGTCGATGCCATGGACCTAGATACAATGTGAATAAACTACGGACAAGGAAAATATGATAAATGACTAGATGAATGTCGCAGATATTGAGAGTTTACATCCTCGCGTGAAGGCCACGTTGTCAGTGACCAGTTCAGTCATGAGGAAGTACTTTCCCACGTTGGACTTATAAGTTATGTCACTCAGGAGTGTGCGGGTTGATTCCTAGTGATAGAAGTTGAAGAACCCCGTGTTGTTTTGATTGGGGTTGGATTCGAGATCGAATAGGTACTTGATCTCATGAGGAGTAGGTAGCCATTTTTGGTGGTTGTATAAGATGTAGAGTGCTGACAGTACTCTATATCCATTGGGAGTTATTTGGAAAGGGGTGACCTCGAAGTAATTTTCAACCCCTCGCAAAAAGTCATGCAAGGGCAAGATTGCCCCTGCTTCTATATGGTACCTCGACTAGGCACTGTAGGCACCTCGGGCACGTTTTCCCTCTGGTCAGGTGTAGGTTCGTATAAGGTAATTCCAGGAAGCCCATACTTTTTGGGATACTTGGCCACCATTCTGGTTGATATGACGCATGAGGGATCTATATACCAGACATCTCTGCTTGGTTGCCATCGCGTGGATAGGCCTTGGGATGGATATCTGGTGATGCAAAATGTGAGGGTTAAGGGTTGTTTGAGAGACCCTCAGTGTTGGTTGTAGGCTAGCTGGCTAGTCGATGAGTTTGTGGGTTTTCTTTTTCTGTGAGCGATGTGTTTGGCACAACCCACATTCAGTTGGTTCTGTGAAGGATTGTGAGAAAGACTGGTCGTAGGGTTTGGGTGTGATGCCGGATGTTCTGGAAAAGACAGAGAAGGTTATTCTTGATCCTCAAACAACAAAGCGAAAACGTGTAAATCAGAGGAAAAATACATGAAATCTACTGTAAAATTAAGAGGAGATTCAAAAACTTACTTGAAACATGGATTGTTGAAGTTGATCGAATAGTGCCTCAGGTCGAACTGAAGTTGCTGGGTTTCTTGGAGGTTTTCTCAAATGTTCTTGAGGAGAGAGAAGATTAGGGTAAAAAATGAAAAGAAGTGAGGGGGCTTATATTTATATTCTTTGGAGTATTTATGAAAAGTAATGATGAAAATCAATTTTCAATGCATAGTGAATCATAATAAACGTCAAAATGTGTGTTGACTTACATTTTCAAAAACGTAAGTACTGACAAATGCGATTGGTCAGCTGGATTTCTGGTCGAATAAGTTTATTAAATGCTGATCGAATTAAAATAAACTTAGGGGGCAAATGTTTACCCAAAATATTTGCGTGATGACATGGCATAATTGGGGCGCACGTGGATAGCACATGACTGATTACTACTAAAGACCTAGTCGACCAACGATCAGATTATTAAGAGGAAAATTATGCTTCTCAGTGAGCGCAAGGAATATGCTGAACAACAAGGAAGAAGATGTGCTGACATATACGACCAAATCTACTCGTAAGATCAAAGCCAGAATTCAAATGCAGTTATGCGTTAGATATTTTTAGGATATTTGAATTTCTTTATATGTAAATATTATTATTTATGTTATTATTTAGATATGCTTGTAACACAAGTTAAGGACGGCTTATAGGCCCACATGTACATCCTTGAGCCTATAAATAAGACTCATGGGATTCATTTATAAGGGGGAATCATTTTGTAATCAAGAGAGAAAGATAGTGTTTTTATCCATGAAACTTGTACTCATCTTCAACCTCGTGAAATTCGTGAACCCTTGTCCATTGATCATAGGTTTTGAAGTTCTACATTAATAAGAACACGAAGTGGATGTAGGTCATTACCATTCCTTGGGGCCTAACCACTATAAGTCTTAGTGTTGTTTACCTTCTTGAGTTCAATTCATTTTATTTCTATCGTTTTTAGTGACTCTGTGTCGTTGACCAAATCAAGGGTCAATAATTGCCTATTGAGCCTAATACTAGTTTGGTTACTAGTATTAAGATAGCTTACCATCAATTGGGAATCTCTTTAGGGAGTCTAAGTCTCATCCCTTAAGACGTAGAAATGATTCCATTTTAGTCTTTTCTTTTCTGATTTATGCATACTTAATCATTCTCTCATTATTTTATTCAAACCTTGTTGCGAGCTATAATTTGATTAAAATAGTTACACCATTAAAATAGTGAGTTTGACCATAGTCAACACCCCCACTTCATTATCCAAGAGAAACATTTTTCTTGAATATTAATTCTAGAAACCTCTTTGTTTCTAAAATTCTTATTTATGTTTTAAATTTATTCCTTCTTGAATCAAATATTTTAGAAACAACAACATTAGACATCAAGCATGTCTAGATTTATTCATTCTATACACATATAGCCAAAATAATTTAGAACCAAATCACCTATTTGATAGGATGACCAAAATAATCTATTATTATCAACAAAATAAATTAATTTAACTTTGGAGCATCACCCCCACATTTCTCACATACAATGAAAATATCATTTATTAAATAGAAATCTCTTTATTTCTATTAAGTCTTTCATTTTCCAAGATAAATCTAAACTTGCGATTGCCAAAGTTTATCATGAGTCTTTTAAGCCACATGATAAATTCTCAATAGATCAAGATAAACAAAACCTCAATGTTTGTTTATTTTTATTTATTTACTTGGTAAAGCAAGACACGCTTCTTTGAAAGTAACCTTCACTTGGTTGCTTTCTTTTATATATTTCACAAAATGAAATATGTGAACAGAAATGTAATGTGAGAATTTCTCAAACAAATAATCACATTATGGAATAATAGGTCTACACTCTTACCTATTATTTTATTTTAACAAGTTCATTTTGACACTTTGTTAGTATCTCACACAAATTTCTCATATTACAATAATTAATCTCATAACAAAATAAAGAATTATCATATAACTTTTATTGATTTCTCTCAAGAGTACAAGCTTTATTATAGGTCATTACATTAAAACAACCATTTCCCAACAAGGCACAAAAACATGATAATCATGCTAGGATCTCTTCTTCCTTTTCAATAGCTTTTACCTCATTCTCATGTGGGTCCTTTTGGTACCTACACACTCTAGCATAGTGCCTGAATTTCCCACAAACAAAACAATGACCCATCATGTCTTTGAATTGTCCATGATCTTTCTTTGGTCCTAAAAGGTTCACACAACCCTTTTTGTTGTTGTTGCCTTTGGGAAGCTTGTGTGAGACCACACTAGCCTTGGAAGTCTCATCTTTAGACTCATTCACACCATTGTCTCTTATTCTTGATGTGGATTTATTTCCTAAATCAGGAAATTGATCACAATTGTATATAGGGATCAATTTGGTGTTAATACCAAATATTATGCATATCTTTTCTTTCTAGAAATAGGGGATTATAATTTTGTTTTTCCTAGAATTAGTTGATTGTATATTTATTTGTTTAGATTTATTTTTTCCTTCTAGGTTGTATATATATTCCCTCATTGGAGACAATATAATAAGACAAATATTCAAAAATTCACATGGTATCAAAGACATAACTTTCCTAGGGTTTCAATATATTTTTTTTCCTTTCTTCTTCTATTTTCCGTGTGTCCACTCCTGACTGCCATGGCTGCTGAAAAAGACAGCTTCATCTCAGAGGTAACCTCCAAGACGTCCTCATTAGATCAGTCCCTCTCTACTCCAACTCTCTCTCATAGCAATGAAGTTGTCTCTCTGGTTACCAGCCACAAATTAAATGGACACAACTGTCTCCATTGGCCCCAATTTGTGCTGATGTATATTGATGGAAAAGGCAAGGAAGAATATCTCACTGGAAAAATTTCTGCTCCAACGTACGCTGATCCTATGTTCAATACTTGGAAATCTGACAATCATATGGTTAAATCATGGCTGATAAGCTCTATGAATAATGATATAGGAGAAAATGTTCTCTTATATGCAACGACAAATGAATTATGGGATGTTATCAAAGAGTCTTATTCAAGTTCTGAAAATACCTTAGAACTCTTTGCTATCGAAGCTGCCTTGTACGATCTCTGCCAAGATGATACCTCTATCACTCAATACTTCAACATTCTCACACGGTATTGGCAGCAACTGGATCTATTTGAAGAATATGCCTGGAAGTGTACTGATGATACTACCCTCTACCGTACCATTGTTGAGAAAAAGAGGACTTTCAAATTTCTTCATGGCCTTAACAAAAATCTCGATACAGTCCAGAGTCGAATCATGAGCACCAAGCCCCTTCCTAAGGTCAAAGAGGCATTCTCTGAAGTTCGTCTTGAAGAAAGTAGGGAAAATTTTATGATGGGCTCTCCAACTCTACTTTCAGATCATGAATCATCTACCCTTGCTGCCCGAGGACAATCTCGTGGTGCAAATCCTGATAATCGTCAAAATAAGGGATGTCCTTAGTGTGACCATTGCTGAAAACCTAGACACTACAGAGAAGCATGCTGGAAAATCCATGAAAAGCCTCCAAATTGGAAGCCCAAGTCATGGGGTGATCGTGAGAGTCAAGGGAATGTTGATGTCACTACTAGTTCTACTGCTGAAGGGAATAAAGATGAATCTGAATCAACTCCATTTACTAAAGCTCAGCTTGAGGCCCCTCAAAAGCTTCTAAGTCAGTCCTCCAATCAGCCAAGTCCTACTTAGGGTTTTAGAATGTTGGCCATGAAAGGTAATAAGTCAGTAGCTTGTTTTGTCAATAAAAGAATTACTAAATCTTGGATTCTTGACTCTGGTGCATCAGATCACATGACCAGAGATGCATCAATTTTTTTTGAGTTTCACATGAGTACAGGAAATCATACAGTGAAAATAGCTGATTGCACACTCTCTCAAGTTGAGGGTTCAAGTTCAGTCACAATAAATAAGGACCTAACTCTCACATCTGTACTCTATGTGCCTAAATCAGACTGTAATTTTCTTTCTATTAGTAAATTTGCTCGTGACCACCATTGTGTGCCTAATTTTTCACAAATCTTTGTGTATTTCAGGACTTGGATTCAGGGAAGATGATAGGCAGTGCCGAGATGTGTTCTGGTCTTTATGTTCTACAGAATGAAATTCCATCCACTAGCACAATCCAAAAGTTCAGTTTTTTTTCTTAGAATAATCAGTCTATTTCTTGTTCTAATAAAGATAGTGATATTATGTTATGGCACTATCGTCTTGGTCATCAGAATTTTTTGTATCTATCAAAAATGTTTCCTTTATTTATTAATAAAAATTCAAACCCTTTTTGCTATTAAATATGCCAATTTGCAAAACACACTCGCAATAGTTATTCTAGATTATCATATAAACCATCCAAACCTTTTTCATTCATTCATAGTGATGTATCGGGACCTTCACGTGTAAACACTATAACTAGAAAAGGATGGTTTATATCATTTATAGATGATCACACTAGACTATCTTGGGTATTTCTTATGAAAAAGAAATCAGAAGTGAGTGAGATTTTTCATCGCTTTCATTCTATGATTCAAACTCAGTTTCAAACTAAGATTAAAATTCTCAAAACTGACAATGCCAAAGAATTTTTTAATTATGTTCTGGGTCCCTATATGATACAACAGGGCACCATTCACTTAAGTTCTTATGTTGACACTCCTCAGCAAAATGGAACTGTTGAACACAAAAATTGACATCTTCTTGAAGTTGCTCGATTTCTCTTGTTTGGTACTCACATTCCCAAATTTGTCTTGGGTGACGCAGTTCTTACTGCTGCTTATCTCAACAATTGGATGCCATCTTTTGTTCTTAAATTTAAAACTCCGTGTCAAACTCTCTTGCAACCATTCCCTCATACAAGGTTCATTCCATCATACAAGGTTGCACTATATTTTATCCATCTCTATTTGCAACATCGCAGTAAGTTAGATCCTAAATCTATCAAATGCATCTTTATTGGTTATTCATCTCATCAGAAGGGTTATAAGTGTTATTCTTCTACTACTAAAAAAGCCTATAACTCTATGGATGTCACCTTTTTTGAAAACCATGCTTATTACAAGTCAAAGATTTAGGGGGAGAATGTAAGTGAATCTTATCTTTGGAATATTATTCCAGATACCCATACTGACATTATTCTAGGTACTCATACTTATACTCCTCCTTCTGTTCAATCTTCCAAACCACAGCCAATGAATCCATCTCCTTCCCAAGTCATAGAAAATCAAGATCCATCTAATCCTTCCCAAGTCATAGAAAATCAATCTGGAAATTTATCTGGGCCACCAATGACTGTTGATTCTCAACAAAAACCTAAAGAGTTGCATGTCTACCAAAGAAGAAAAAATTATGAGAAATAATTAGAAGACCGAACACATCTCGAGGACCACCATGAATCAGAATTGGAACCACATCCTCCAGAAATACATTCACGTTTGCCTTGTCATGATAATGTTACTCATATAAATGATGATCTGCCCATTTCTTTGAGAAAGGGAGTTCGTGCTTGTAATAAACATCCCATTGGAAACTTTGTGTCCTATAATATCTTATCTCCATCCTATCAGGCATTTGTCTCTGTTCTTGATAGTTTATAGATTCCTCATACAATCCAAGATGCACTGTCTGATCCTAGTTGGAAAAAGGTTGTACAAGATGAGATCAACGCTTTGGTAAAGAATGGTACTTGGGAAATTACAAAATTACCAAATGGAAAGAGGCCCATGGGATGCAAATGGGTATTCGCCATTAAATATAAAGCAGATGGTAGCATTGAGAGGTTTAAAGCTCGTCTGGTTGCTAAGGGTTTCACTCAATCTTATGGGATAGATTATCAAGAGACCTTTGCGCCAGTGGCTAAACTCAACACCATTCCTGTTCTATTCTCTCTTGCTGGAAATCGGGATTGGCCACTACCCCAACTAGATGGTGATCTTGAAGGGTCTCACTCAATTTAAGAATGCTTTCTTGAATGGTGATCTTGAAGAAGAAGTCTATATGGATATTCCATCTAGCTTTGAGAATTCATCCAACTAGGACAAAGTATGTAGACTCAAAATATCTCTATATGGCCTTAAGCAATCTCCATGGGCATGGTTTCGAAAATTCACTAAATCCATCACTCAGAATGGCTATACTCAATGCCAAGTAGATCACACATTGTTTGTCGAACTCTCCTTAGATAAAAGAATTGTTATGCTAATATTTTATGTCGATGATATAATACTAACAAGCGATTACAAGGAGGAACTGGAAAGGTTGAAAAGTTTCTTATCAAAGGAATTTGAGATTAAAGATCTTGGGTATCTCAGATGTTTTCTTGGCATGGAAATTGCACGATCAAGACATGGCATTTTTGTTTCTCAACATAAGTATGTTCTAGACTTACTCAAGGAAACAATAATGCTTGGGTGTAAACTAGCCTCAACTCCAATGGATTCTAACAAGAAAATTTTCTCAGGGATAGATAATACACCTGTGGACAAGGGGAGATATCAAAGGCTAGTCGGACATCTAATTTATTTATCTCACACTAAACCTAATATTGGTTTTTCTAATAGTGTGGTGAGTCAATACATGAATAATCCAACTTAGGAACATGTGGAATCTGTTACTAGAATTCTTAGATAATAGCGTTTGAGGTCTTCTTTTCAGGAAGAATGATAATAAAGAAATCAGAGTCTACACAGATGCAGACAAGACAGGAGATGTAATAGATAGAAGAAGTACTTCAGGTTATTATTCTTATTTTTGGGGTAATCTAGTAACATGGAGTACTAAGAAACAAATAGTTGTTTCTAGAAGCTTAGCTGAAGCCAAATTTAGAGCTCTAGCTCTTGGCATTTGTGAAGGGATTTGGCTGAAAAAATTACTTGGTAAACTGGGAGTATATACAGAAGAGTCTATACAAATGTTTTGTGACAGTCAAGCTGCCATTAGTATTGCGAAAAATCTTGTTCATCACGATAGGACTAAGCATATTGAGATAGATAGACACTTCATCACTGAGAAAATTGAGAACGCCATTGTTTAAACCATTTATGCTCCATCAAGATTTCAAATAGGCAGACATCCTCACCAATGCTTTCCCAAGAACTAGTTTTGAAGAATTAATGTGCAAGGTTAGGATTTTTAGTATACACAACCCAGCTTGAGGGGAAGTGTGGATTTATTTCCTAAATCAGGAAATTGATCACAACTGTATATAAGGATCAATTTGGTGTTAATACCAAATATTATGTATGTTGTTGACGGTGAGAACTCGTCAACGAAGTTAAATTAGAAAAATCAAAATATAGAGCTTATCAATGAAAAAATTAAAAGATCTAATCAGAAACTCAAAGAATAGTTGCAGAAAAAAAATGGTGAAATGAACTTGTATTTCTTATGGCGTGGTGCTACAGTGTTTTTTCCAACTCCCTTCCATGTGGAAGGGTGGTTCCTTTTATAATGGGCTCTAATGGCCCCTGATACATTGTGGTCCAGGAGACCAGATGTTATGCAAGTACACTGTCAGCAGAGTGGTCTCAGGGGTCGTGGTGTTGGCTCCAGTACATAGTCAGAGTTTGTTGGAGCACCTCCACTTTAGTTCTTAATCGTGCCTCCACTACTGTCCTAGTACGAGTGTCAGAGATTTACTGGTGAGGACCACAAGAGGTACCTCACTCGTACTACCACTACTTGTCTGGAATGGGTTTTGTGTCTATACTCTGACTCCTCTTAGTTTGTAAGTGCGCTCCGTACCTCTCCTGTCTTCACATCGAATCGCTGTGAGGCCTTCCTTGAGGTCCTTGACCTTACATTACATGAGACTCACAGGAAGAGAGGTGCCTCGTAGGTGGCATCCATGCGTCAGTCGATGGTCTCATTTCATAAGACCAATGCCCCGCGGTCCCCATGTGTGTGGGGCCGCGAGACCATCGAGGCTGGATGAGGTTGCCCTGCCACACAAGGTCCTTCTCGTGGCATAGACCTAGATGCGTGAGGTGAGGCAGGGTCGCTTGAGGGCCCCGAGATGCAAGCCGAGGCGAGGCGAGGCGCACCTACTAGGTGTGAGGCGTCCTTAGCGCATGGCCCATTGAGCTAGGCACATCCTAAGCGCGAGGCGCACCTACTAGGTGCGAGGCATCGTTGGCGCATGGCCCATTGTGCGGGGCATTTCCTAGGGGCGAGGCGCACCTCCTAGGCGCAAGGCGCACCTCCTAGGAACGAGGCACACTCCCTGGATGCGAGGCGCACCTCCTAGGCGTGAGGCACCATTGACGCGAGGCCATGAGATGCACGGTTGAGGCAGGGTGAGGCCATCCCTCACGAGGCCTTAGGAGCGCAGCTGTGGCCAGACAAGGCATGCAAGGCGCGACTATGGCCAGGCAAGGTGCGCGAGGTGCGGCTGTGGTCAGGCAAGGCGCGCGAGGTGCGGCTGTGGCCAGGCGAAGCCGTCCTTCACGAGGCCCTGGTGGCGCACTTGTCGAGGCTTCATTTGTCAAGATTTCCCAATACACGCCTAGGGACAAGGGACCTAATCAGGTACTTTGGGGTTCTGTTACAGGCAGGGAATTTTGAGCATCTACACTTGCCCCCCAGTCTAGGAGAGGGCCTTTAGGTGCTCTGGTAGACTCTCCTTTTTTATTCTTATAAATAGGCCTTCATGTCTAGCCTATCATTTACACTCCATCCCCTTAGTCTAGTGGTTTTGAAAACCTTACTCTTTTCAAGAGGTGAGGAGTTCAAATGCCCATAACCTCACTTTTGCTATCTTTTCCTCCTCTTTTTTTTTCTTTATATATTTGAGCTCATTTTTGGTATGTCTGTATACATTCAGATATTTGAAGGCTAACACACTTTTTCCGTTTATTTTTGCAGATGCGTACTTTCGACCATTTGCCTCTTTTTGACCGTGACGGTGCTTTTGGCCCTTGACCTCCTTTCGACCACGACAGCGCCTCATTTTACCTTCTTGAGGTATATTTTCTTTTTCCCTTATGTGCATTGGGTCCAAATTAGCACTACTCGGGATGGGGTACTTTGACCTGAGCTTGTCGTGAGTTAACCTAGTTGCATGCCCCCTTATTTATACCCCGTAGTGGGTCATTTAGAGCATTTGTACCTAGAGGTTTTGAGCCCATTCCTTTGTTTTTTGTAGCAATCCTCTCATTTTTGCATGAACCCTTTTTGCTTTCGGGACGAGATCTCATGGCATGTTAAGGTCCATTCGACGCTCCTCCGGGGGTCGAGTTTGTTGACTTGTCTTCAGACTCAGAGTCCCTTGAGGACAATCCTCACCATGACTACGACACCTTAAGGTAGGCCCGTATTCATCATCTTGAGCATATGGCTGAACTTAGGCATAAAATTTGGGTGGTAGAAAGCGAAATAGACTCAGTGTTGAGGGGAGACGGAGTACCTTTCCCCCTTGACCTTAACGACCATGTAGCAAACCTTAGAGTGACCCTTTTAGATTTGCAGATGGAGTTGGAGTTTATGGAGGGACATCTCCCGCCTGAGCCTCCTAACCCGTTCTCCCCTAATGACTGTCATGGGGTCGTCCCGTCTTCTCCTCAACCCTTATTCTCGATCTACCCTAGTTTAGCACTTTCGCAACCGGTGCCTCGGTGGAAGACTCTTGCTAGGAAGAAAAAATGGAGGGTAAAGTGTCATGTTTCCACCTCACCTTTTTCTTTTAGTTTTGTAGATATGCCGAAGAGAGGGCGACGGCAGGTGACTGCTGATGATTAGGGCACTGCCCCCCTGTTGGCATCCTCTCTAGTGTCCCATGTGTCCGAGAATAAATTGTTGGAAATAATAGGGAACTACCGTGTTCCCCCAGAATACGCATTATACGTTCCTTCAGACAAGTGTCGGGCTGACTGCCCAAATCCGGGTTACGTGGCTATGAGTGAGCATATCTTGAAAGTGGGTGGTACAATCCCATTACACCCATTTTTCATCGTGGTTCTCAATTATTTTGACCTCTCTCCACTCCAGCTGGTGCCCAACAGTTGGCTGACCTTGAGTTGCCTCTTCATCTCGTTTATGGATCATGTCCAGCGTCCTCCTACGGCCCAAGAGGTGAATTTCATGTACAATCTCATGCCCTCTCCTAAGTCCAAGGGCTTTTATTTCCTGCAAAAAGCCAATACTTCAGTCCCCTTGATAGAGGGCGCTATGTCCAACCTGGGTCCTGGAAGCAGGACTATTTCTTTGTGCAGGGTCCCCTCTCTGTTCGTGAGCACTTTCGTTCTGCTCCTAGTAAGTACTTCAAGCCCCCTTTTTCCTTTTTTTTTTTTTAAACTTACTGTTTTGGAACATATGTTTGTGTCGGGGATTTAATGGATCGTGCAGAGCATTTTACCACGCCTGGAGTTGTTGGGTCGGAGGCTGATGCAGTGAATGCATTCCTCAATGCTAACCTTGGCGAGAAAATGGCTACATACCTCTTCACCGTGGACAAACTCAACTTTCTCAAGCTGTCCCCGGTTTCGGATCTCGAGTTGTTGTGGAATATTCCTGGATCAGAGAAGAAGAAGGCTGCTTCGGCTGAACATCGCTCGAACGAGGGTGAGGCTGAGCGTGTGCCAGAGGGGGTCTCCCTTGGACATGGGAAACCTCACTAGCTGTCTTCGTCTCCCGAGGGATGCCCTCCTTTAGCCCCTACAGACCCTGACATGGCTTCCCACTCTCAGGATCAACAAGCCATGCCAGGGCATTTTGTCTGTCCTTATTCTGAGGACTTCGATGCTTTTCCTTAGGCTTCCAAACGGGGGCTCACTTTTCTGATCTTCCTGCACCCCCTCCTGGTCCATCGGGGGCTCATTTTTTTATCTTCCTGCGCCCCCTCCTGCTTCGGTGAGTGGGTCGTCTGTCCTTACTCAACCAAGTACCCTTGGCTCAAAAGGGGCACCCTGGGTGGACCGCATGGCAGCCTCTTACGGGCGGCGGTATGTCCAGATTGGCACGGACTTTCTTGAAGCTGATTGGAGTGGTCTTGGGAGTTTTGCTATGTCAGATCTTGGGGAGACTCTTGCGTGCTCCATTGCTTGGGTGAGTACATGCATCTTATCTCGGCCTTATCCCTTTTTTCTCCTTTTGTTTTTTGTTGCTTATCATTGTTGTTGTTATTTTTCTTGTGCAGACCTATACAGTGGCTCAGCGATTTGCCGACGAGGCTCAAAACCTTTCCACGTCGAATGCTGAGAGGGACCATCTTACGTTCCAAGTCCAGGAACTCGAGAGGGAACTTGCTGAAACCAGGCTTAAGCTAGAGAAGGCCTTGGCGAAAGCTTCTTCCACATCAAAAAAGAAGATGAGGATGATTGCCAAGGCCACAATGGTGCAGGAAAGGGTCACCAGCTTAGAGACCGAACTTGAGGGTGCCAAGGCTACTACCGGTGTGTTGCAGGGGAGGGTCACTTCCTTAGAGGCGGACAAGGCAACTATGGAGGCGGACAAGGCGACTATTGAGTATAGATCCATAGAGTGCACCCTTTATGGGGTATGGAGGCAGAATCCTAACTTCGATTTCTCCTCCTTTGGCAAGCACGTCGTTGCCCAAGCGGCTGAGTGGAACGCCCGTGGCAGGAGGCCTTGAGATTATCATTTTATGATTTTTGTTAGTTAGTCCATTGTGGGTGTATGCTCGTTCGAGCCCTATTTTGCTTGTAATTTTTCCGAGTCTTGTTATGTTATCAAAACTCTTTTTTATATATACATATGTGATCATTCATCTTTTGTTCCTCTACGTTCGAGGTCCTTTTGAGCCCGTACGATGGGGATCGATAGGTGCTATTTTTTATTTATCAGGCTTGAGGTCCTTTGGAGCCCATGTGAAGGGGTTCAATAGGTCCTTCTTTGGTGCCTCTTGATTGTTCTTATAAGGATATATTGACCACTTGGGTTCTAGTTATCCTTTTATATATTTTTGTGCGTGCTTATTATTTCGTACGAGAAGCGTCCTTCTCGTCATTATTCATAGTACTATTTTTGCAAGGGTCTCTTTTAGGACCCTTTTTGGCTAAACGGCTTGGTGGCCGCTCTAGGCTTATTCGTGGGTGCTCTTTCTGAGGCCTTTCTTCTTGTGGGAGCATCTACCTTTATTTGGAAGTTTATTTTGTAAGATCTTTTGGCCTCCTTGATGTTCACAAGGGTAGCTAATCCTTGTGAACTCAAGAGATGCCTTGCAAGGTCTTCTCCCTGTTTGTAAGAGTTCATCACTTTTTTTTTTAATATATAAGGACCTCGTTTAAGGTCCTGATATAAGGTGTCATTTTAGGATCCTCCTGATAGGGGGTTCTTTTAAGGTTCCCTCTGATATGAGGGGTTCTTTTTAGGATCCTCCTGTTAAGGGGTCATTTTAGGATCCTCCTAATAAGGGGTCCCGAGACAAGGGGTCCTTTTAGGATCCTCCTGATAGGGGGTCCTTTTTAGGTTCCCTCTGATATAAGGGGACTTTTTTAGGATCCTCCTGATAAGGGGTCCCGAGACGAGGGATCCTTTCTAGGAGTCATTTGTAGGATCCTCCTATTAAGGGGGTCATTTTAGGATCCTCCTGATAAGGGGTCCCGAGACAAGGGGTCCTTTTAGGATCCTCCTGATACGGGGTCCTTTTTAGGTTCCCTCTGATATAAGGGGTCTTTTTTAGGTTCCTCCTGATAAGGGGACCCGAGACGAGGGGTCCTTTTTAGGAGTCCTTTGTAGGGATCCTTTTTAGGATCCTCTTCTTTGTTGTATGTTTTGCCTCCTGTCCTACCCCCCCCCCCCCCCCCCCGCCCAAAGTGCTTGGTGAAATTTATTTCAGCAGGCACTTTGGTGGGTGCTATAGAGAAGAAGAATGACACGTAAAGTGGCGAACTGTTTCATTCATAGCGTGTGGGTGACAATGACATACATATGAAAGGGTAACATCTAATTAGGAGGTTACCCAGGTAGCCTCTTTAATTCTTACTTACTAAGTGAACATAACAGGGAACAAACTAAACATAGGTCTTCTTTGCACGGGTGCAGAAGTCTCACTGGTAGTATTTCTTAAGGTGTTCCGCATTCCATACCCGAGGTATAATGGTGTTATCCATGCAGGCCAGTTTGTAGGTGTTTGGTGGTATGCACTGAGCGACTTGGTAGGGTCCTTCCCAGTTTGCCCCTAGTACCCCCGCCCCCGGGTCTCGCGTGTTGGGGAGTACCTTCCTTAGCACCAAGTCTCCTACCCTGAACCTTCTCTCTCGCACCCTTGAATTGTAGTACCTCGCTGCCCGTTGCTGATATGTGGCTAACCTTAGTTGTGCTCTTTCTCTCTTGGCTTCTAGCAGGACCAAGTTCCCAACCAATGTTGTGATGTTAGCCTGGTCATCATATGCCTGCGTGTGGAAGGACAGCCTCACAGCCGTAGGCTAAGGTGAAAGGTGTCTCCCCAGTGGTGGAACGAGGGGTGGTCCTGTAAGCCTAGAGCACATTTGGGAGTTCCTCGACTCAGGCCCCTTTCAACTTTTCCAACTTAGTTTTCAAGTTCCTTTACAGGATGTTGTTGATGGCCTCTACTTGTCCATTGGCCTGTGAATGTACTACTGCAGAGAAACTCCTCTTGATTCCTTTTGCCTTGCAGTATTCCTCGAACATTCCTCCTTCAAATTGCATTCCATTGTCGGAGGTAATTTTGTAAGGTACTCCGAATATGCAGACAATATACTTGTTGACAAAGGTGGTGATCTGCGTAGCCGTTATGTTGACTAAAGGCTCTGCTTCCACCTACTTAGTGAAATAGTCGACTGCTACCACCGCGTATTTAGCTCCTCCTATTCCTGTTGGCAGTGCCCCAATCAAGTCAATCCCCCACACAGCGAAGGGCCACGGACTAGTCATGCTCACCAGCTCATTTGGCGACTGTCGGGGGTAATTCGCATGTCTCTAGCACTTGTCACACCTTCTCACGAAATCACTCGCGTCCTTCTCCATGGTAGGCCAATAATACCCCTGGCGGATGGCCTTTTTTGCCGTGGACTGCCCCCCAGCATGGTTTTCAAATTCCCCTTCGTGTATCTCTTGTAAAAAATTTAATGCCTCTCCCTTATCTACGCACCGCAGGAGCGGGGTAGAGAAGCCCCTCTTAGACAAGGTTCCATCTACTAGGGTGTACTGAGCGACTCTGTAAGTCAGTTTGCGGGCCTCTTTTTTATCCAAAGGCAAGGTCCCATCATTTAAGTACCTCACAATGGGTGCAAACCATGACTCCTCATAGCTATTGACCATGTTGATCCTTTCTTCTGCTATGCTTGTCTAGAGTCCAAGAACTTTACTTAGCTAGTTAGATAGTAGTAGCAATAGTAGTAGCTAGTAGTAGTTGTAGTATGTTTATTATTGTGGATTTTGGTTCAAGCCAGGACTTAGTTGGACACTCGTAGTAACACATGTAGATTTTAAAAGTTTAACCTATAGTTTAAGGATATTAATTATAACTTAAGGTTTGATTAATAAGACTGATTATGGAGATGATATTTATTATACTATAAGGTTTAGATAGACCCAATAAGATAATAACACTTGTCATGAGTATGTTTAATTAGAAATTAAGTATTTTTGAGGAATAAGTTTATTAAGAGTAATATTTGAAAATCCTAGAGTCTACCAGCAGCTTTGAAATAGTTAAAGGACTTAGTCAAGGTTGTTTACTCAATTCAAATTAGGCTGAAAAAGGGTAATTATGTGTAAAATATTTCAGCGTATGCCGATATATCGCAACTCTAGGGGGCGATATATCACCACACGGGGATACAAAAAACATGTAACTTCACACGACCACCTCGACGAGCCTCAGGAATATGAGACAGGCGATATATCGCCTATGGTAGGCGATATATCGGCTCTAGGGCTGCATTTTCGAATGATTTTGAAACCGAGCTCATTTTAATCCTTAACCTCTTGATAAGTCCATAATATTTTTGACCGAGTCTTCAGCCTCTGCTGAACAATTATTCAAATGTTTTTAAATTAAAAAGCCATTATTTTATTCAAGCTAAATGAAGATCTTTTCATTCTTGAACTCTATAAATAGGACCTAGTACTCAGCCATTTCTTCATTCTTCAAGCTGAGTTCAGAGCCTACAAGCTGCTAGGATTATTTTAGGGTATTAAACACTTGGGTTGGGGTTATAAGCTTTATCATTATAAGCTTATTAAACACTTGGGAGGTAAGGTTTATAATATATTTTGGTTTCGAGGTGTAGTTCGGGTATAGCAATTTCAAAGATATTCTTATTCTTACTTCCTTTCTGTATTGTTTCATTAAGTTCTTATAGTTTTTCTCTACTCAAATCATAACTCAGTATTATTTATTCTTGATTAGGTATCTAAATTATTTGAACTTGAGGTTCTTATTGGTAAGTATCTTCTCAATGGTTTAGTTTATTATTTTCATCTCTTTTCTTTTAGTATACTCACCTCTCTATTAATGGCTTTTAGGAGTGTTCCAAAATCCCAACCTTGTTCCCATCATCTCGGTATTTTGGTAAGGAAAATAGGATAGATCTTATGTTATATGTGCTATGTTTATATAAAAGTTTTATAGTATGATTTTATGTGTTATGATATATGCATGTTTTGGGGCTTATAGTTGTTATATAGCAAACCTTAACATTTTTATGTTTTGGGCTTATAGTTGTTATATAGCAAACCCCAACATTTTTACGTTTTTGGGGCTTATAGTTGCTTAACTAGCAAACCTCATTGTAGTTTGAGGCTTATAGTTGCTTAGTTAGCAAACCCCAATAGTTACCATGTACATGGGTTAGAATTATGATATATGTGTTATAGTATATGATATATGTTCATAGTTAATGTGTATGATTATGTTTCATGCTTGTACTAGATTTTCCTTGCTGGGCATTAGGCTCATTCCTTTATGTTTTATATGTGCAGGAAAATAGTTATGGCGGCGGGAAGGTTCTTGGTAGCTTGGGAATGTGTATTGAGGAAGAATGGAATTGGTGGACTGCGTGAACGGTTCAAGGATGAAGTTGTTTCTAGTTATTTAAAATTATGCTTTACATGTATCTTCCGCACTTTGTTTTGTAACGAATTTTAAGATTTAAGTTAAGTTATTTAAAATTATGCTTTACATGATCCCATACGCTAACTGCATTTTTAGGTATTTTAAACCTTTACTTTACAGTTTTTTTATTTCATATGTATGTTTTCTTAAGATTAGTGTCTGTGTATAGTAGTTTATTAATGGTCCAAAGTCTAGAATAGTTGGGTCGTTACAGTTGGTATCAGAGCAACGGTTCATTCGCATGAAGTTCTCCTCGATACACAAACTCAAAGCTCCAAATCTGACCGCCAAGTAAGTGTTTAAATTATAGTTATTATGTTTATATGTATAGCTACAATTTTAGTCTTTATGTTTTCAGTTAAGAATGAACAGAGCATTAACTTATGAGGATATCCTAGCCATTAAGTCTTTAAAAAGAATTAGAGAATCGAGAAACACCGTAGGAGTGTTAGAAAGAATCACTCGGAGGCTGCTTTTGTTCAACAGAGAAATAGGTCACCTCCAAGAATCTAAGCAGATCATGATGAGAGCAACGGAGCAATACGTTTTAGTAATTAGACTATTTAGAGATTATCATACTGTAATTGCAGCCTTAGAGGAAATATGGGAAACAATGGATGATGAAGATGAACTGCCAGTAGCAATGAGATATTATTTTCTCGTAATTAGGTTCACTTCAAAAATGAAATTTCAATTTACAAATGAGCAAAAGCATAGGATTTTTATGAACCTTCCTCAAGGACATTTTGAGGCACATGATAATGAAGACTATGAAGAGTTAGATGATGATATGCTAGATGAAGGATCGGATGTAGAAGATCCTGATTTTTAGAATAGTTAATTTCATTGTTTGTTTTATTTCTTGTTTGTTTTATGGTTGTAATTAGTGAAAAACTCTTTTCCAAATTAATATCATGTTATTTTGTTATCATGTATGAGTTTGATTTTTTTTTTCGCAATCATAATAAATAATGACTAAGTTCGGTGATGGTGGATACATATCAATGAACCAAGTTTCTAAATTGAGAGTTAGGGGGCCATAGTAGTGGGAACGATTTTACTGATCCCAGCCCTCCCTCAATATGGTTAACTTTGGAACAAAGATGAGTTTCGAGCCTGAGAATTAAGTCATATAGGGTGATTGGAAACAGACTTAGAAATAATAAAGATGGCTTGTTTTTCTAAGTATAGAAACCCATTCTAAAAAAAATAAAAAATAAAGAAGACTTATATAATTTTCATAAGAAGTCATAATCAATAGGTCTGAGATATGTTTGTTTTAGAATAAGTTTTTGCCTTAGAGCCTATTAGGTAATGTTCTAACATGTTTCTTTCAACCGTTAGATGTAATGACCCACTAATCTAGACTATTTGGACCATTAACGAAACTATACATAAAACTTACCTTTTTACGAAAATACCATAATTTTATTGAGTAACTTGTAAAAATAAGAGTTACTTACAAATAAATAGAATACTAAGAAGGATTTGGGATCCCATTGTCTTTAAAAACAAAACATGATTTAAATGAAAAGAATTACATAAGAAAATGCAGAAAATACATATAAAACCATAAAAATTAAAATGAGACTACATCCTCGAATCGAATAACGCTCGGCCCCTTGACTCCATTCACCATCGATACACATCCTCTAAGCGTCACGAATCTTTCCGCCTCTAAAGCTTATTTCCTGCACATAAACAGAAAGGAATGAGCCTAATGCCCAGCAAGGAAAAATCTAACACATAGTCATAAACATAATTTCATAAGAAACATAAAGACATATCATAACACATAATACACTTATTATAATGGCCATTATTACTTGGGGTCCCATAGACTAAACAAGCTTATGCCCATGAGATTAGTGGGGTCCTACCAGCTAAATAGGCATATGCCCACAATCTTTTTGGGGTCTTGTTAGTCAAAAAGGGCATAAGCCCAAGCCTACAAACATACACATTCATAACATATTCATAACATATCATAACATAACACATAAGATAACATAAACATAAACATATAGATTCTAGCCTATTTTCCTTACCAAAGTTACCGGGATATAATGGACAGAGTTGGGACTTTTGGAACACTCCTAAAACCATATGAGAAGGGGTGAGTCTTAAGAAGAAGAAGAAATGAAAATGAATAGGAAGACTAAACCATTGAGAATTATGCTTACCACAACTTATGTGCTTAAGAACTTGGATTCCCTAACCAAAATAAGAATGAGGTTAGGAAACTGAGTAGAAGACTAAGAGAAGGGAAACATAACATAAATCAAATGAACTAGAGTTTCGGGTTTACCTCAAAGACTTGCAAGATCAATCTAACCACAACCGAAATACTAACGAACCTCACTTCCCAAAGTGTTTGTAAGCTTATGATGTTTAAGCTTATGATTTTCCCAAACCAAGTGTTTACACTCTCACACTCTCTTAGCACTAGCAGCTTCTGAACTTAGAGTAAAAGGTGAAGAAATGGCTGGGTACTAGGTCCTATTTATAGAGTTTGGGAATGAAAGTATCTTGATTTTACTTGAATAAAAATAATGGCTTTTTAGGTGAAAATCATTTGAATAATCGTTCAACAGAGGCTGAAGACTCGTTCAAAAGATGCTGGACTGTTGAAGGAGCTTGAATAGCTGAAAGGAAATGAATTCAAAAGAGTTTGAATTTATGCTGGAGGAGGCGATATATCGCCCCATGTAGGCGATATATCGCCTGGGCCAGTATACCCGAGGCGACCGTGCATCGTTTCGTGTTTTCCGTATCTACGTGCTGCGATATATCGCCCCCTATAGCTGTGATATATCGGCACATGCTGAATATTTAAACACGAAATTACACATTTTTAGCTAAGTTTGAATGGAGTAAACAGCCTTGACTAAGCCCTCAACGTACTCAAAACTGCTGACTGACCCTATAACATTCAAACTTTACTCCTTATTAAATTTAATCCTCAAAAATACTTAATCCTTAATCACCATTCATAACATGTGCTGAAAATCCTATTGGTTGATGTCTAAACCTTATAATATAATAAATATAATCCTTAATATCAGTCACATTAATCAAACCTTAGGTTATACTTAATATTATTAAACTATAGATTAAACTTAGAAAATCTATAAGTACTACTATGAGTGTCCAAATAATTCCCGGTCTGAACCAAAAATCCACAGTTACAAAGATAATACTAAACATACTATAATACTACTAAACAATTAGCTAAGTAAAGTTCTTGGAATCTACATTAGAACTCTGCTATGATGTCGCTCTGAAGATCTACACGCACCAATGGAAACGCCTTCAACCCTGCTCCAGTGAACAATGAAGCCCCTCCAGTTTGCAAAAGGGTAGTGCGTGCTACTGCCAGCTGCAACGCGCCAGCACCGCCAGTTGACAACACTGCAGAGATTGCCAGACTGCGACAACAAGTCGAGGAACTTTTGCAGCAACAGCGACAACAGGCTCAGCCACAGACTCAGCCTCAGCCACCACCGCAGCCGCAGCCACAGCAAATGGCCTCAGCACCCCAACAAGTTAGTCCATATGGGGGATGGCCAGTGGTGAACTACGTGTCGTATCCAGTACAGCACATGGAGCCAGTTTATGAGAGGTTCCACAAGCATCATGCTCCAAACTTCGAAGGGACTATAGACCCCTTTGAGGCAGAAGAGTGGCTAAGGAATGTGGAGCCAATTCTAACGCACATGAATCTCAGTAATGCGGACCGTATATCCCGCGTCTCGTCGTTGCTCAAGAAGGATGCCAGGATATGGTGGGACTTGGTCCAGCAATCGCATGATGTTTCCACCATGACATGGACTCGACTTGTGGAGCTGTTCCACAAGAAGTATTACAATTCGGCTGTACTCGCTTCAAGAGTTGAGGAGTTTGCCAACTTAAAGCAAGGTAGTTTATCAGTGGTAGAGTATGCTCGACAGTTCGACCGCCTCGCTAAGTTCACTCCAGAAATGGTTCCCACTGACTATCTGAGGGTGTCTAAGTTTGTTAGGGGACTTCGACCAAAGATCAAGATGAGGGTTAAGCTAGCAAACCTGGGGAACACTACATATGCCGATGTTCTAGAGACGGCAATAGAAGTAGAGAGGTTGCAGGCTAATGTAAGTAAAGAGGAAGCCAGTAAGCCTGAGCCTAGACAGCAGGGTCATACTCAGACCAGTCAGAATAACAACCATAATAGCAACAATCAGTCAGGCAACAACAGTAATGGCCAGAAGAGAAGGCATCCTGATAACAAGTAATCTGACAGCGATAAGAGGGCACAGACAAATAATGGGGGAAATAGGTCGAGTTATGTGGAATACCCGCCATGTGCTAAGAGTCAGAAGAAACATCTTGGAGAATGCAGCGCAAACACCAAAGAATGTTTTAACTATGGTCAGGAAGGACACTGGAAAAGAGATTTTCCTCAGCGTAAGCCAGAAGGGAAGAAAGACGACAAGATGGTTCCTACTAGGGTTTTTGCCTTAACCCAAGGAGAGGCTGATGCTAGCAATAAGGTGGTCACATGTCAGGTTTCTATCCTCAATAACATATGCTCTATATTATTTGATTCAAGAGCCACTCATTCGTATATCTCGTTAGGAATGTTAGAAAAACTAGACAAACCTTGTGAAAGATTTAGAACTAGGTTTGTAATCGAGTTTCCTTCGGGCAAAGTAGTTCTATCATCACGGATAGTACGAGGTGTACCGATCAAGATTGAGGACGTAGAACTAGAAGGAGACCTGATAGAATTGGTGATCAAGGACTTTGACGTAATACTAGGCATGGACTGGCTAGCACGGCATGGCGCAACCATCGACTGCAAATGCAAGAAGGTGATGTTCGAGACTCTGGACAACCAGAAACTATGCTTCATGGGACAAGCTTCAGGATTACGCACCCCGTTAGTGTCATCTCTTAAAGCTCAAAGAATGATGGAAAAAGGATGTCAAGCGTTCTTAGCTAGCATCACAGATGTGGTAAAGGAGACACCACTTAAGGTTGGAGATGTCTGTATTGTAAGAGAATTCCCAGAGGTATTTCCCGATGACTTGCCAGGATTGTCGCCAACTCGGGAAATTGACTTCACGATAGAATTAGTACCGGGCACCGAGCCTATCTCTAAAGCACCATACCGGATGGCACCTACGGAACTCAAGGAGTTAAAGATGCAGCTACAAGAACTCCTAGAGTTGGGTTTTATTAGGCCGATCCATTCATCATGGAGAGCACCGGTGCTATTCGTGAAGAAAAAGGACGGAAGCATGCGGATGTGCATAGACTATCGCGAGCTGAACAAAGTAACGATTAAGAATAAGTACCCGCTACCCCGGATCGACGACTTGTTTGATCAACTCCGAGGTGCAATTGTATTCTCAAAGATTTATTTACGGTCCGGGTATCATCAGCTCAAGGTAAAGGGAGAAGATATTCCTAAAATAGCCTTTAGAACTCGTTATGGACATCACGAGTTCTTGGTTAAGTCCTTTGGTCTTACTAACACACCAGCCACATTTATGGACTTGATGAATAGGGTCTTCAAGGACTTCTTAGATAAATTCATCGTAGTGTTCATCAACGACATCTTAGTATACTCTAAGGATGTAGTAGAGCACGAGGAACATTTGAGGTTGATTTTGTCACGAATAAAGGAGCATCAACTCTATGCCAAGTTCAAGAAATGCGAGTTTTGGCTTTCGCAAGTGGCATTCCTCAGGCACATTAGATAAAAAGACAGAGTTGTAGTAGACCCATCAAAGGTAGAGGCTGTGAAGGTTGTCCAAGACCAAAGAACGCATCTGAAGTCAGAAGCTTTCTAGGGTTAGCAGGTTATTATCGGAGGTTCGTAGAGGGCTTTCCTAAGACAGCCACTCCGCTCACCAACCTGACCCGGAAACAACAAAGATTCAACTAGAATGATAGATGTGAAGAAAGCTCCCAATTGCTTATGGATAAGCTTTGCTCAGCACCAGTACTCTGTGTACCGACACCCAACGATAAGTTCGTAGTTTACTGCGATGCATCGAAGCAAGGATTGGGTTGCATGCTGATGCAAAATGATAAGGTGATAGCCTACACCTCACGACAGTTGAAGGAGTACGAGCAGCGCTATCCAACTCACGATATGTAGTTGGCAGCGGTGGTCTTTGCGTTGAAAATCTGGCGCCATTATCTTTATGGAGAATGGTGCGAGATTTATACAGACCACAAAAGTTTAAAGTACTTCTTTACTCAGAAGGAGCTCAACATGAGGCAGTGCAGGTGATTAGAATTAGTGAAGGATTACGACTGCGAAATCCTATACCACCCGGCAAAAGCAAACGTAGATTCCGATGCGCTTAGTAGGAAAAGTTATGGAAGTTTAGCAGCTTTAGCCGGAATAGAAAAGCTGCTACAGCAGGAGCTGATCAGTGCTGGAATAGAAGTAGTTGTCGGCAAACTGGCTAACTTGTCTGTTCAGTCGAATCTGCTAGAAGATATATGGATTGGTCAGGGACATGATGACACACTAACAATACATATGGATGCAGTTCGAGAAGGCAAGACCACAGATTTCTCAATATCTAGTCAAGGTTTATTGAGATATAAGGATCATGTAACGACCCAAATTTACTAATAAGGCTTGGGGCCTTGATTAGTGTGACTGGAGGGAAATAATTGTTATACTGTATTAATCTATGTGAATTTAATGAATATGTGGATAGAATCCATGTTTAGGTGATTAAATATGCATGTGGGCCCCATTTGGTTGTCAGGGGCATAACTGTAACGCCCCAACTCCAGGGACCGTTACGGTGTGCCTTGCAAATAGTGCTAAACTGACTAATCGAGTTATTTGGCCAAAATCGTGTAACTAAGTGTGATTAGCGGTTTAGGGATTAAAAACTTTGGTTAAGATGTAACGTTTCACTAGAACGTTTAATATATACATTGGGATCCCAAAAATATAATTTCAGAGTCTATTACAGAAAAAAAAAATATTTACAACAGGCCGTTCTATGCGGCAAAACAGGGTTTATCCCTAGTTCCACTTTAAACCTCAGCCATGGCGGACAAGTAGGTGCATATGTACACGTCATCACCTAAGCTCTCCAACTCAAGGATGGTCCAGCTTCCTTTTTCCTTTACCTGCACCACAAAGCACCCGTGAGCCGAAGCCCAGCAAGAAAACACAACAAAGCATGATATAATATCAACAATGATCATAATAATCATTCAGGACTATCAGTCCAAAACATGTAGGTGACAGTAGCCAAAGTCACAAAAATGGGTACAACTCCTTCTTGCCAGGTGACGATAGGGTCACCAGGGCTTAACTGACATGAGAACCTTTCATAAGTTTGAACAGGATAGGTGTATGGTGAATGGACACCAACATAACCTTCCTCATGACCATAGAGTCATAACCTGGGGACAGCACCCTTTAGCCATGTGACGATAGGATCACCAGGGCTTAGTAAATAAGTGAACATCTCACTAGCTTCAACAGGATAGGTGCATGGTGATTGGTCACTAACATAACCTTCCTCTCGACTCTAGAGTCGTAACTATGGAACAACCTTCCCTAGCCATGTGACAAACAGTCACCGGGGTCATATGCCCTGGCTCTGAATGACTGGTCGTAGACCAGGCAAGTGCTTATAAGTTCATCGACCTTAGGGTCGGTCCAGCATTAATAGCCCATATGAGTTATTCTTGCTAATATCGATTAGATCTAATCTTCATTTGGCTCGGCGTTCATGACGCTATGCCATTTCTGACTCTTAGGTCAGTAAAACACGACCAATGCTCAACCCATTGTGAACTTGACTAGTAAATCACAGCTTCACAAATGGATCCAACACCATTGCCGATTCTAGCTAATAAGTCGGTGCCACACACAAGTAAACCATGCCACCAAGCATATATCACATATCCAATATCCATAACAAGGTATTCAGCATGTTAACCTAACATGTACTAGTACAATTAGGACTATGCACGAACACAGAGGCTCAAGCTCTGAACAATATCATACTCAATATGTAAAGCATGTCCTAATCACATGTTTCTCGTGCATCATATGCATAACACTTAACAGCCCAACATGCACCATTAATAGCCATGCATGTCATATTTAATAATCAACCAACATGCATCAAGAATAGCCATGCATGTCACATAAACACAGGGTGCAGTTTTCTTACCTCAAATTCAAGCTAGAATGAATAAGAGAACGACCCTTGAGAACGATCAACTTTTAGTCCTTTAGCGGTCACCTAGTCATAACCAAATATAGGATACCATCAATAAAAATGAATAACAAAAGGTTCCCAAACCAAAACCTGGCCTCTGAGACATCAAACACTACTCAACCGGGTAGTAGGTTCGACCCCGAGGCCTAAGGCTTGAATCCCCAAGCTAAAAACACATTTCTGGCCAAAATAACACTAAGGGTCGCGGCCCTCCCCAGCTGCACCGCGGCGCACCCCTCAAACAGAGGCGGCCTTCCCTGTCAAGCGCCATGGGCCGCAGCGCACCACAGCCATGCCGCGGCTCATTACCCTGTTCAGCCAAAAGTTCAGCACGCACCAGCTCGACTTCCCCTGCATTTTCCCTTGGAACCAAACCTTCAAACTAGCTCCAAACCTCCTCCAAACACTCAATTCAACCACCAAACATCATCTACAACTCACCCTCATCATAACCCAAGCTAAACATCAACCAAACTTCTATTAATTCCAACTAACCACCAAGAAACCATAAACTAAAATAGAGTAAAAACCAGAAACTTATCGCTGAACTCACCTCAAACTTGATTTTGAATCCCCTTTAATGGCTGAATCAAGTTCCTAAGCTCCCACCTTTGATCTCCTAGCTTGATACCTCGATTTGGGCTCTCAAAATTCAAAGAAAGATGAAGGAGAAGTGGTGTACGGGTGAGGGAGAACGTTGAGGATAATGATGCTCTATTTTTAACCATTCCACAGCCTTCTAAAACTCAAAGTCTGATACAATCCTTAAGGTCAAAAGACCATAATGCCCCTAGGCCAATTAAATCCCTCTAAAGACTTCCGAGGGTAAAACCGTCCTTTCCCGCCTATCTCGTTAATTATAATTAACACTCTCCAATTCCCATTATTCACAACATTCAAAAATGCCAATAAATCATATCCCATTACCATTTAATTCCCGGTAATGTTCTAATCATCAAAAGGACCCCGAGACTCACCCCGAGCCCCGAACTTAAACCCGTTATGACTAGACCGAACACTTACATCTCATGATCGTCTCATGCCGAATAACTCGAACCAATCCACCTTATGATGTGGCTATATTAATCAATCACAACCATGCACCCCAAAATACACAATTACGCCCACAGTGGCCAAATTACCAAATTACCCTTGTAATAATAAATACTCCCGTATGCGTGCATTTACCACCATATAATAACATAATTCACATGAACATGCATATGATCATTAAATAGCATCATAATTCAATTATGGCCCTCGCGGCCTCCTAATCAAGGTCCTAACCCTTATTAGGAAATTCGGGGCATTACAATAACTATATATAAATGTGATAAATTGTTGAGACCACATTATTATGTGGATATATTTGTGATCTGTGAATCGAGACAATCCTAGTGAGAGAGCTAGTGAAAAAGTCACGGCGGGGATTTATACCTGGCTTGGGGCGAGCCTGGGGGTATAAATATGAATTTAGAGAATATATTGGGATCTACTTTGATATTGGAGAATATAACTGGTGATTAGCTAAGTTTCGGGAGGTAAGCGGTAAATATTAGAGACACTTGAGGAATTAGCGGGAATTGGGTGAAAAGACCAAAATACCCCTAGGTGGATTTAAAGACTTAGGATTTATGGGAGGGTATTGTGGTCATTCGGCATATAAGGGATATGAATAACTTAGGCTTTATGCCTTAGTGGGAAGAGTAGAAAGGGATGGAAATGTTCTGAAGGAAAGAAAAGAAAGGAAAAGAAGGAAAGAAAAAGGGAAAGAAAGGCAGGGTCGGTTTGGCATTTCTCCACCAGTTTTTGAGGATTTTTGGAGCAGAAACTCAGGAGGATTTTGGGCAGGAGCTAGAGGCTAGAATCCTTGTGTTAGCTTGAGAAATTGGCAAAGAAATTCATCCACTTGAGGTAAGACTTTGAGGTTTTCTTAAGTTTTGATGTTAGTGTTGAGCCAGTTTTCTAAGCAAGGTTCTGTGGGAAACTTAGGGAGTTGAAGCTGGGAATTTGAGGATGTGAAGGCTAAGCAAAGGTGGAAGATAACCTCAACCAAGTTCATTCATCAGAGGTAAGGAACTTTAGTTTCAAGCTTTGTGATTTCTATGGTTCTGGCTGAGTTTCTGAGTTTTAGGTTCAGTTATGGTGAAATCTTGGATTAAGGATGCATGTGGTTGAGTTGTGTATGGTTGGGATGCTTGGGATGAGTTAGAAATGTTAGTAGGCTTGTTTTCAAGTTTGGGTAAAGTTTGGATGAATTTTGGTCAAGTTTGGCTCGGGGAAAGTCGAAGGAGAAAATGGCAGGTTTTGTTGTTCTGTGACTAGCGCTACAGTGCTAGCCTTTAGGCGCTGTAGCGCTAGGCCAAGTGTTCTGGGCGAGTTGGGCTCTGTTTGTAGCGCTGTAGCGCCCTCCTTAGAGCGCTGTAGCACTACCCTATTTCCAGAAAGGGGTTTTTGAGTTATTTTCAAGGGTTTTTGCCCGGGGGTTCAGGGTTTGATTCCACCACCTTGTTTGGTGGCATTGGGCCTTCCCGAGGGCTCAGAATTGGTCCCGAGTTTAGGTGTTGAACTTGAGGTTTGGTGATGATTTTGATCTATGGATGTGACTGGGTGTACGCTAGGACTCAAGAGGGATCGTGCTCAAGGATCAAGTGAACGGAGCTAGGGAATCTAAGGTAAGAAAACCCTCATTCCAATAGAGCTTGTATGCAGGGCTAAGCCTAATGTGTTTGAATTACAGGGTGTAGCCCTTTGGTTGAATTGGTAAGTATTCAATATATGTTTGTTATGTTATGAATGTAATTATGTGAATGATCGGCAAGAGCCGGGAGCGGTGTAGGCCAAGGTCGGCAGGGGCCGGGAGCAACTTTGAGCATGTGGAGTGCGAGTTTCCAGGGCGAGTCCTTAAAGGATACCTAGGATATCCTCATGGTGTGGACCGCGAACCCAGGGCCTGGTAAAGCGCCTGGGTCAGCTAGGTCGTATGTGTTTAGCCTATTGATGGCCAGTTTATATACTTGGTGTATGTTTTTCATATGTTATCTGTTTGTGGGTTTTCTTGCTGGGCTTCGGCTCGCAGATGCTCTATGGTGCAGGTAAAGGCAAGCAGAAAGCCAACCAACCATGAGTGTAGCTGGCATGATGAGCGGCATGTACATGTTTGGCCTACCTGGCTGCCACAGCCAGTGGATTTTGGGAGATGATTGTAAATAAACCTAGATTTTGTCGTTTAGTCGACTCGGTTCAATTTATATGTTGTAAATGTTTCTAAAATGTATTTTGGGATCCCAAGTGTTAAACTTTTATGATTTTCAATGAAATGGAGTTATTTCTAAATTTTTCCTATGTTTATGGCTTAATTACACTATTTGACCTAAAACATAGATTAGCGAGTTGAATGCACGTTTTTAAACTCACTTAGTAACGACTCTAAAAGAAGCGCACTGTACCCTGTACTCAGTTCACCCAGGGTCGACCAAGATGACTCATGACGTTAAGGCAATCTATTGATGGCCGGGGATGAAGAAGGACATAGCAGAGTTTGTGTCCAAGTGTCTAGTATGCCAGCAAGTGAAAGCAGAACATCAGCGGCCTGCAAGCTTATTGCAACCACTTAGCGTACCAGAATGGAAGTGGGACGATATAGCTACGGACTTCGTGACAGGTTTGCCACGAACGAATAAGCAGCATGATTTCACTTGGATAGTTATAGATAGACTAACCAAGTCGGCTCATTTCCTGCCTGTTAAATTTTCATACATGGCAGACCAATATGCATACATTTACGTCCAAGAGATAGTACAGTTGCATGGAATCCCCAAGACAATAGTGTCGGATAGAGAATCGGTGTTTACATCAAGATTTGGGGGAAGTTTACAGCAAGCTATGGGTACTAAGTTAAGTCTTAGTACAACTTTTCATCCTCAGACAGACGGGCAGTCTGAGCGTACGATTCAGATTTTAGAAGATATGCTACGCACATGTGTACTTGATTTCGGAGGATCATGGAATAAGTACTTGCCACTGATAGAGTTTTCCTACAACAATAGCTACCAGTAAACGATCGGGATGGCACCTTATGAATTGCTATATGGAAGAAGGTGTCAATCACCGTTGCACTGGGACGAGGTAGGAGAAAGGCAGCTTCTAGGTCCCGAAGATGTTAGACAAGCTCAAGAAGCAGTAGCGCTTGTTAAACAGCGTATGCTTGCTGTTCAAAGCCGTCAAAAAAGCTATGTGGATGCCAAGCGACGCGATGTGGAATTCAAAGTCAGAGATCAAGTCTTCTTGAAGATATCTCCTATGAAAGGTGTAAAGCGGTTTGGGAAGAAAGGCAAGCTTAGTCCCCGATTTATAGGTCCTTTTGAGATATTGGACAAAGTGGGAGCAGTTGCATATAGACTAGCCCTACCACCAGCACTAGCAGATAGTCACAACGTGTTCCACATCTCGATGCTACGCAAGTATGTGTTAGACCCATCTCGATGCTACGCAAGTATGTGTAAGACCCATCTCAAGTACGATACGATAGCACTCCAGAAAGACTTGAGTTACGAGGAACGAACAGTTAGCATCCTGGATAGGGGGTGAAGCAATTACGGTCCAAGAGCATTCCTATAGTCAAAGTCCTATGGAGTAATAGTTCTGAACGACAGGGAACGTGGGAGTTGGAGGAGGACATGAAAGTCCTATATCCGGAGTTATTGGGTAAGTAAATTTCGAGGATGAAATTCTTTTTAGTACGGGAGAATTGTAGAGTCCAAGAACTTTACTTAGCTAGTTAGATAGTAGTAGCAATAGTAATAGTTGTAGTATTTTTATGACTGTGGATTTTGGTTCAGACCGGGATTTAATTGGACACTCGTAGTAACACTTGTAGATTTTCTAAGTTTAACCTATAGTTTAAGAATATTAATTTTAACCTAATGTTTGATCAATATGACTGATATTGATGGTGATATTTATTATATTATAAGGTTTAGATAGACCCCAATAAGATAGTAACACTTGTCTTGTGTATGTTTAATGATAATTAAGTATTTTTTAGGAATAAGTTTATTGAGATCAATATTTGAATATCCTAGGGTCTGTCAGCAGCTTTGAAATCATTAAAGGACTTAGTCAAGGCTGTTTAGTCAATTCAAATTAGGCGGAAAATGTGCAATTTCGTGTTTAATATTTCAGCGTATGCCGATATATCGCAGCTATAGGGGGCGATATATCGCCATACGGGGATTCAAAAAACACGTAACTTCACACGGCCACCTCGACGAGCCTCGGGCATATTAGCCCAGGCGATATATCGCCTACTAGGGGCAATATATCAGCTCATTTGAAGGATTTTTGAATGTTTTCAAAACCGAGCTCATTGTAATCTTTAACCTCTTGATAAGTCCAACATCTTTCTGACCGAGTCTTCAGCCTCTACTGAATGACAATTCAAATATTTTTCAATTAAAAAGCCATTATTTTATTCAAGTTAAATGAAGATCTTTTCATTCTTGAACTCTATAAATAGGACCTAGTACCCAGCCATTTCATCAAGCTAAGTTCAGAGTCTGCAAGCTGCTATGTTATTTTAAGAGTGATAAACACTTGGGTTGGGGCCATAAGTTTATCCTTATAAGCTTAATAAACACTCCGGAAGTAAGGTTTATAGTATATTTGGGGTTCGAGGAGTAGTTCGGTCATAGAAGCATTAAAGGTATTCCAAATTCTAGTTCATTTCTGTATTGTTTCCTTAAGTTCTTATAGTTTTCTACTCAAAATCCTAACTCTATTATTTATTCTTGGTTAGGAAATCTAAGATCTTGAACATAAGATTCTTGGTAAGTATATTTTCGATGGTATAGTTCTTTCATTCTTTTCATCCCTTTTTCATTAGTATACTCACCTTGTTTCGATGGTTTTTAGGAGTGTTCCAAAGTCCCAATCCTGTTTTCATATCCCGGTATATTTGGTAAGGAAAATAGGATAGGATTTTATATGTTATGTTATATGTTATCTTATGATTTATGTGTTATGTTATATGTTATATTATGTATGTTTGTAGACTTGGGCATATGACTTGTATAACTAACAAGCCCCAATAAATTTATGGGCATATAACTTGCTTAGCTAGCAAGCCCCACAAATCTAATGGGCCTATGACTTGTTTAGTTTACGAGCCCCAAGTAATAATGTCCATTATAGTATATGTGACATATGTTTATGATATGTTTTAGTATATGTTGCGATATGAATGTTATATATATGATTGATGTGTTAGATTTTCCTTGCTGGGCATTAGGCTCATTCCTTTATGTTTATATGTGCAGGAAAATAGCTATGGTGGTGGTAAGGTTCTTGGCAGCTTGGGGGTTGTGTATTGAGGTATAATGGAAATGGATGGATTGAGTGTTCGGTTCGAGGATGAATTCGCTTCTTAGTCTTTTAAAAATTGTGTGTTATTTATTTTCCGCACTTTATTTTGTAACCCATTTATTTAATGTTATGTTATGTTTTTATTTTAAAAACAATGGGATCCCATTTCCTACTTTAAATTTTATGTAGTTTAACATTTTCCTTACAAGTTTTAATGAAGTTATGATTGTTTCACTTATGATTTTTATTAAAGATTAGTGTCTATGTATAGTAGTCATTAATGGTCCAAAGTCTAGAGTAGTTAGGTCATTACAGCCGATAACTGTTGCATTAGGACGAAGTAGGAGAAAGGCAGCTTCTCTGTCCCGAAGCTGTTAGAAAAACTCAAAAAGTAGTAGCGCTAATTAGACAGCGTATTCTTGCTGCTCAAAGCTGTCAGAAAAGCTATGCGGATGCAAAGCGCCACGATGTGGAATTCAAAGTCGGAGATCAAGTCTTCCTGAAGATATCTCCTATGAAAGGTGTGAAGCGGTTTGGGAAGAAAGGCAAGCTTAGTCCCCGATTTATAGGTCCTTTTGAGATATTGAACAAAGTGGGAGCAGTTGCGTATAGACTAGCCCTACCGCCAGCCCTAACAGATAGCCACAACATGTTCCACATCTCAATGCTACGCAAGTATGTGTCAGACCCATCTCACGACCTGAAGTATGATATGATAACACTCTAGAAAGACTTGAGTTACAAGGAACGACTGGTTAGCATCCTAGATAGAGGGGTGAAGTAGTTACGGTCCAAGAGTATTCCAATAGTCAAAGTCCTATGGAGTAATAGTTCTGAACAGGAGGCAATGTGGGAGTTGGAGGAAGACATGCGAGGCCGGTATTCGGAAATATTTGGTAAGTAAATTTCGAGGACGAAATTCCTTTTGGTAGGGGAGAATTGTAGAGTCCAAGAACTTCACTAAGATAGTTAGATAGTAGTAGTAATAGTAATAGCTAGTAGTAGTTGTAGTTGTAGTATGTTTATTAATGTGGATTTTGGTTCAAGCCGGGACTTAGTTGGACACTTGTAGTAACACTTGCAGATTTTATAAGTTTAACCTATAGTTTAAGAATATTAATTATGACCTAAGGTTTGATTAATATGACTGATTATGGAGATGATATTTATTATACTATAAGGTTTAGATAGACCCAATAAGATAATAACACTTGTCATGAGTATGTTTAATTAGAAATTAAGTATTTTTGAGGAATAAGTTTATTAAGAGTAATATTTGAAAATCCTAGAGTCTGCCAGCAGCTTTGAAATCGTTAAAGGACTTAGTCAAGGCTGTTTACTCAATTCAAATTAGGCTAATAAAGGGTAATTACGTGTATAATATTTCAGTGTATGCCAATATATCGCAACTCTAGGGGGCGATATATCGCCACACGGGGATACGAAAAACAGGTAACTTCGCACGACCACCTCGACGAACCTCGGGAATATGAGCCATGCTCTAGGACTGTATTTTCAAATGATTTTGAAACCGAGCTCATTTTAATCCTTAACCTGTTGATAAGTCCAGAATCTTTTTGACCGAGTCTTCAGCCTCTGCTAAATGATTATTGAAATGTTTTACAATTAAAAAACAATTATTTTATGCAAGCTAAATGAAGATATTTTCATTCTTGAACTCTATAAATAGGACCTAGTACCCAACCATTTCTTCATTCTTCAAGCTGAGTTCAGAGCCTACAAGTTGCTAGGATTACTTTAGAGTGTTAAACACTTGGGTTGGGGTTATAAGCTTTATCATTATAAGCTTATTAAACACTTGGGAAGTAAGGTTCATAGTATATTTCGGTTTCGAGGTGTAGTTCGGGTATAGCAATTTCAAAGGTATTCTTATTCTTACTTCCTTTCTGTATTGTTTCATTAAGTTCTTATAGTTTTTCTCTACTCAAATCATAACTCAGTATTATTTATTCTTGATTAGGTATCTAAATTATTTGAACTTAAGGTTCTTATTGGTAAGTATCTTCTCAATGGTTTAGTTTATTATTTTCATCTCTTTTCTTTTAGTATACTCACCTCTCTATTAATGGCTTTTAGGAGTGTTCCAAAATCCCAACCTTGTTCCCATCATCTCGGTATTTTGGTAAGGAAAATAGGATAGATCTTATGTTATATGTGCTATGTTTATATAAAAGTGTTATAGTATCATTTTATGTGTTATGATATATGCATGTTTTGGGGCTTATAGTTGTTATATAGCAAACCCTAACATTTTTATGTTTTGGGCTTATAGTTTTTATATAGCAAACCCCAACATTTTTACGTTTTTGGGGCTTATAGTTGCTTAACTAGCAAACCTCATTGTAGTTTGAGGCTTATAGTTGCTTAGTTAGCAAACCCCAATAGTTACCATGTACATGGGTTAGAATTATGATATATGTGTTATAGTATATGATATATGTTCATAGTTAATGTGTATGATTATGTTCCATGCTTGTACTAGATTTTCCTTGCTGGGCATTAGGCTCATTCCTTTATGTTTTATATGTGCAGGAAAATAGTTATGGCGGCGGGAAGGTTCTTGGTAGCTTGGGAATGTGTATTGAGGGAGAATGGAATCGGTGGACTGCGTGAACGGTTCGAGGATGAAGTTGTTTCTAGTTATTTAAAATTATGCTTTACGTGTATCTTCCGCACTTTGTTTTGTAACAAATTTTAAGATTTAAGTTATGTTCTATTTTATTTGCAAACAATGGGATCCCATACCCTAACCGCATTTTTAGGTATTTTAAACCTTTACTTTATAGTTTTTAAATAAAGTTATGGTTATTTCATATGTATGTTTTCTTAAGATTAGTGTCAGTGTATAGTAGTTTATTAATGGTCCAAAGTCTTGAATATTTGGGTCGTCACAGCTTGGCTTGGTGAGATATTGTAATGTCCCAAATTTCCTAATAAGGTTTAGGACCTTGATTAGGAGGTCGGGAGGGCCATAATTGATTTATTATGCTATTTAATGATAATATGCATGTGTTAGGTGTATTAAATATGCATGTGAACCCATTTGTGATTAATTGGGTGATTTTCATATTTTGGCCATTTCGGGCATTTTTGGCATATATGTGAAATGGGCGTGGTGCTTTATTATTATTTGGTTATGCCAGGGTTACCCAGCACAAGACGACCCTAGGAGGTAAGCTAGTGGGAAAGTCACAACGGGGTTTAAGCTTGACTTGGAGTAAGTCAAGGGGTATTTAGAGCATTACCGGGTTATTGGGTAATGGGTATTAATATTTGGTGATAAATTGGGAGTTAGTAAGACCAGGGGAAATTCTGGAAGTTTTGACTATAATGTCCCCGGGGGTGTTTTCGGGACCCCGAGCATTAGGTTTTATTGGAAGCTACTTAAGCTTGAAGTAACCTTTTAAGAAAGAAAAGAAACATTCTGTACGTTCTCTCTCCCTAAAGTTCCCTTTTCGTTCCCGATCGCATTTTTGAAGATAACTTGAGTTCTAGGACTCGGAATCAAGCGAGGATCGAGGCATACCAATCCTAAGGAGAATTAGAAGCTTATTAGCCGGAGGATTTAGTTGGAAACAACTCAATCGGAGGTAATTCAAGTTTTAAGTTTTAAGTTTTTAAAGTTTCTGAGATTAGAATCGGACTTTGTTAATTGTTGAGTTTTTGGTTGCTTTGAACCTTGGGTTTTGGTGGTTTTGGACCATTGGGGAGTTTGGGAACTTTGATTTAATGATTTGGGAATGTTTAGACATGTTTTTGGGAGGTTTTAAAAGGTTAAAACAAAGGAAAAATGGCTGCCCCGAAGTTGGGCCGCGGCCCTGTTCTTGAGCGCCGCGGCCCTAGTTCGAAGAAGCAGGTGTCAGGAATTTGGCCTTGCTGGGCGCCGCGGCCCTTGATGGAGGGCGCCGCGGCCCTAGCCTCAGAGAACCCTGGGGGTCGCGGCCCAAGGTGCTAGGGCCGCAGCCCTTGCCCTGTTTTCACCCCGTTTGCTCGTTTTGACCCCGGAAACATGGTTTTAGGCCTCGGGATCATTCCTACTACCCGGATTAGTGATGAATGATGTCTTGGAGGCTAAGTTTTAGTTCAAGGGTTGGTTTTAGAACTTGAACTCATTGGATCATCATTTTTTGTTGTGACTAGGTTAACACTAGAGGCTTGGAATCGGGATCGTGCTTGTGGCTCATTTGTTGGTAACATGTGCTTGGACTAAAGGTAAGAAAACTGCACCCCATGTGTGACATGCATGGTTATGATTGATGCATGTTGAATGTTTAAATGTAAACATTGATAACATAATGAATGCTTGGCAATCTTGCCCATTTGCATATGATTATTATTGAGACATGCTGGTTGGCTAAATGTGATGCATGTGATGCACGAGAAACATGTGATTAGGGCATGCCAGGAATGATGAATATATGATTGGTCAGAGCTTGAGTCTCTGTGTTTGTGCATGATCATAATTATGCTAGTAACTATTTAGTAAGCATGTTGAATGCCCTATTCTTGGATAATTGGCATATGGTACACATTGATAACATCGCTTACTTGTGCATGGCACTGACTAATTAGTCAGATTTGGCATAGGTGCTAGTATCAACTGTGAAGCTGTGACTCATTAGTCAGGTTCGGCAATGGTACTGGGCACTGGTCACACAGGGCTGACACATTAGTCAGAATTGGCAAAGGTGTTAGTATCAGCTGTGAAGCCGTGACTCATTAGTCAGGTTCGGCAGTGGTACTGGGCACTGGTCACATTGTGCTAACTCACTAGTCATGACAACCCTAGTGTGTAGTGCAAGCTTTGTCGATTGGATCTAATCGACCCTCTGCATTGAATGACTCAAAGAGCATTAATGCAGGACCGACCTGAAGTTCAATGAATATAAACAAGCATTTATCTAGCCAAGGGCTAGTCAAGTAGAGCCATTGCAGGAAATGGGCACCGGGCCCCTAGAGACCTGGTTGTCAGTCACTCAGTATGGTTTACCAGAACCTCAAGTGATATTCACTCAACTGATCAGAGCTATGGGCTCTGCATGATCATTTTGATCATCATATGCATGGCTTGGGCACTGAGGCCCCAGTGACTTGCTTGTTGGTCACTCAGCATGGTTTACCAGAACCTGTTGAAGGTTAAAGACTTACCCAACAGCCACCCTTCCACTTGAATTAGTGACTCGCTGGACGGTCACTTATCATGGTTTATCGGAACCTCAAGTGTTGCGACACTCATCTGATTAGGATTGACTTGATAGTCCTCCAATCAGAAGGCCAGAACTTTTTATCCTGGATACCCCAGCATCTGTTTGAATTCATTTACACGCTGACTAGAGCTATGCATGCTAGGCATGCCAGATATGATTTGATATCGAGATATGACTGTTTATGAGCATATGAGTTTTCTTGCTGGGCTTCGGCTCACGGGTGCTTTGTGGTGCAGGTAAAGGCAAAAGGAAGCTGGACCGTCCTTGAGTTTGAGAGCTTAGGTGATGACGTGTACATATGCAGCTGCTCGACCAATACTTGGGTGAGGTTTGAAAATGGAACTAGGGCTGAACCCTATTTTGCCGCTTAGCACGGCCTGTTGTAAACACTTTCTTGTAATAAACTCTGAAATTATATTTTTGGGATCCCAATGTATACAGTAAACGTTCTAGTGAAACGTTATATCTTAACCAAAGTTTTTAACCCCTAAACCGCTAATCACACTTAGTTACACGTTTATGGCCAAACGACTCGATTAGCGAGTTTAGCACTGTTTGCAATATGCACTGTGGCAGTCCCAGGAGTTGGGGCGTTACAGATATTTGACCGGTATGGACTCAAGCATGTCTTCGTCTCGTGTGGAGGTGAGTTTCCCGAGCGCATCGGCGTTTGTGTTCTGCTCCTTGGGGATCTGTTCTATCATTTATTTTTCAAACAGATCCAAATACTCCTTCACCTTGGTGAGGTATGCAGCCATTTTTGGACCCCTAGCTTGGTATTCGCCCTTCACTGGAAACACTACTAGCCGTGAGTCACTAAAGACATGCAAGTGGGCGACCCTTAACTCCTTAGCTAGTCGCAGGCCGGCCAACAGCGCCTCATATTCTGCCTCATTATTGGAAGCTTTGAATCCATACCTCAAGGCGCAATACATCTTGTGCCCTTCAGGTCCCGTCATCACTATGCCAGCGCCTACTCCCCCTTCGTTAGACGCCTCATCTACATGGAGGCTCCATTCGTCTGGGTGCCTTTCCTCTTCATGTGCCGGTTCATTCTCCTCTATTTCCCCCTCCTCTTGGGGTCGGTATGCAAACTCGACTATAAAATCTGCAAGTACCTACCCGTTGATTGAGGTCCTTGGGGTGTAAGTGATGTCGAACTGACTCAATTCAATCGACCATTTTAAGAACCTTCCCGAAGTCTCCGGCTTGTGCAAGACTTGACGCGGGGGGGTGTTTGTGAGCACCTCAATCGCATGAGCATGAAAATAAGGCCTCAACTTTCGAGAAGCCACTATCAAGGCATATGCTAACTTTTCTATTTCTGTGTACCGGGTTTCTGCGTCTATCAATTGTTTACTCACATAGTACACAGGCTGCTGGTGCTTCTTTTCCCCCTTGACCAAGGTGGCGCTTATGGCATGCTCTGATACAGCTAGATACAAATATAACTTCTCCCTTTTTTTTGGCTTGGCCAAAAAGGGTTGTTTTCCAAGTTGTTCCTTTAGTTTGGTGAAGGTAACCTGGCATTCATCATCCCAAGAGAACTTTTTGTTCCCTTTTAGGATGTTGAAAAAAGGAGGCATTTGTCAGTAGACCTGGAGATGAACCTATTGAGGGCTGCTACCCTCCCCATTAAGCACTGCACCTCTTTTTTGCTTCGTGGTGGGCTCCTTTCCAACAAGGCCTTGAATTTTTCAGGATTAGCCTCGATACCTCGGGAATTCACCATGAAACCCAGGAACTTTCCTGACGAAACTCCAAAGGTGCATTTGAGTGGATTCAGCTTCATTCTATACTTTCAAAGGGTGTTGAACATTTCCATGAGATAGTTGGTGAGCTCCCTTGCCTTCTTTGTCTTCACCAACATATCGTCCACGTATACTTCCATGTTCCTTCCTATTTGATTTGCGAACATTTTGTTCACCACCCTTTGATAAGTGGCACCTGCATTTTTTAAACCAAAGGGCATCACTTTATAGCAATATAGCCCATTGTCTGTTCTGAACGAAGTGTGCTCTTAATCAGCAGGGTTCATGGGTATTTGGTTATACCCAGAATATGCGTCCATGAAGCTAAGTAGCTTGTGCCCCACTGTGGCGTCTACTAACTGGTCTATCCTAGGAAGCGGGAAGCTATCCTTAGGGCAGGCCTTATTGAGGCTGGTAAAATCCACACAAGTCCTCCATTTTCTATTGGGCTTTGGGACTAGCACTGGGTTTGATACCCATACTGGGTAAAATTCCTCTCGGATGAACCTGTTCGCCTTCAACTAGTCAACTTCCTCTTTTAGGGTCGTGTATCTCTCTGGGTCCAGCACTCTCCTTTTCTTCCTCACCGGCCTTGCTTTTGGGTGGATGTTCAGATGGTGGCACATGACCTCTGGGTCTATCCCTACCATATCCTCATGACTCCAGGCGAATACGTCGAGGTTGGATTTCAAGAACTCTACTAGCTTCTCCTTCATGTCACCTACAAGGTTTTTTCCTACCTTCAACTTTCTCAATGGCTCATTCATGACTGTTACTTCCTCCAACTCCTCTACCGGTTCAGCTCTGGGCTCTTCTGTGACTCGTGGGTCTAATTTTTGTGAGTTCGCGCCTTCATGCACAACCATTTCCATAGGCGTTGATGGCTTTGTGGCTGTGCGGAGGGATGTGTTATAGCATTCTCTCACTTCCTTCTGCTCTCCTTTCATGCATGCTATTCCCCCGAGAGTTGGGAATTTCATAGCTAAGTGGTATACATAAGTTATCGCCTTCAATTCTCTTAGGGAAGGTCTCCCTAATACCGCATTAAAGGCTGAGGCGCAATCTACCACAACAAAGTTTGCCATTATGGTGGTTTGTCTGGGTTGTTCTCCCATAGTGAGGGCTAACTCGATTGCCCCTAGGGGCTGTATCGAATCTCCCATAAATCCATACAAAGAAGTGTTGCAAGGCTTTAGGTGTCAGATTTTTAGTCCCATCTTCTCCAGAGCTGGGTGATATAAGATGTCCACAGAGCTTCCGTTATCCACCAAGACCCGATGCACCCTCATGTTAGCAAGCTGGACAGTCAACACTAGGGGGCATTATGGAGGAATTGTACACCCCGGGCGTCTTCCTCAGTGAAGGTCATTTTCACTCTTAAAACTCTTTGAGGGGCGTTGCTCGAGACTTAAGACGCATAGTGGTGGACTTCTTTTGGCTTCCCTGACATATCTATCTCATCCCATCCTTGATTTTCCCCCGAATCCTGTCCTCCAAAGATGGTCCTGACCACTTCTTGTACTTCCGAGGCCACCTCCCATGCCCGTGGCTGGGATGCTCCTTCTTCCAGCCTTTGGCTCTCCTTGTGGACGTATCTGCCCAAATTTCCTCTGCATATAAGCTCCTCAATTTCTATTTTCAAATGGTTGCATTCCGTAGTGGTGTGGCCAATATCTTTATGATACTGGAAATATTTACTGGGGTCTCTTTTTTACCGGTCTTTTTTCATTGGCGGGGGCCTTCTGAAAGGGACTTGGTTCTCATTCGTGACGAAAATATGTTCCCTAGCATGGGTGAGGTCAGTGTAAAAGGTGTAGAGGCCATGCCTTCGCCCATCAGTGCACTGGGGCTTCCAAGGCCGATCATCTCTTGTTCCTTCATAGACCCTCTTCTTCTTTGCACCGCTTTGGCTTTCCTGAATTAAGGGTTTTGGTGGGGATTGGCCTTTTCTGGCCTTAAGGCTCTCATGACCATCCTCTACATGAATGTATTTTTGCGCCTGCTCGTAGAAATCTTCCAAATCTGTGACCTCTCTCTTGAGCATGTTATCCCATAACTTGCTTCTCGGGCGCACTCTAGCCGTGATGGCCATTTTTAGCTCTCTGAGGGTCAAGCTCCCTACCCTGGCCGCTTCCATATTAAACCTGTGAATGTAGCTCTTTAGACTCTCATTTTCTCCTTGCTTCACGTTAGCGAGGCTGGTGCCTAGTATTGTGTAATCGCGCACGACGTGGTGTTGCTGGAGAAACTCATCAGAAAATTGTTGCCAAGATCTGATGGACCCTGGTCTAAGTATTTTGAACCATTTTTACGCAGGTCCTTTCAATGTAACAGCAAAGCAATGGCACCAGGCTTCGCTACTAATCCCTCTTAACTTCATCAGATCATTAAACTCGTCCAGATGGTACTTGGGATCTGTGTTTCCTTCATATGGGGTCATATGAGGCTCTTTGAAGTTGGCAAGGAGCCGAATGGCTTGGATTTCCTTAATGAAGGATGATTCATGGTCAAACTCGTCCTCAATGGCTTGTCCTCCAAATGCGGTGATGATCTTGCTCTGGAGGCTCCTCATTTCTGTGTCTAAGTCTTGCCTCCTTTTATTCAAGGAGTCTCTCAATGTGGATGAGTTAACCTTTCCTTTTCCTTTTTCCTCACGAGGTGCCATAAGAGGTGTGGTCCTTTTATCTGCCCTTTTCTTATTGAGCTCTTCTCGCAAGTCTGGGGGTGTTCTCTTCGACATCACCTCGACTTCGCTACGTGGGTCGACGTTGTTCCTCTGCTTTTGCCTCTGGGGCTGCTCAGGTGGTCCGAGACGTTCGTGCTGCTTCGTCTGGGGGGTATTACTGGTGGAGAGCCGAGTTGTCCCATCGTCCACTGGCACTGTGGTTTCCACCCCCTCTTGTCTTTTCTCTTTTCGCCTACGCAAAGGTATGCTCGATTTTCCTTGTGATAGGCCATTTGACACCTCTTGCATGTTCTCTAAAGTGGTTTCTAGCCTTTGGTTCTTGCGGTGCAGTTCGCGTATCTCCTCTTTGTAAAATTGAGATTTAGAACTCGAGCTCATGGAATGGACCCGGGGATGCTTGTCAGGTCTGCGCGTCGATGGGCCCGGATCTTGCCAGCTGGAGTTCAGCATCAGTGGTGGCTTTGGAGACGGGAGCTCATCGGTATTTCTTGCCGGGGAAACTGTTGACCTTGGACGGTTTTCCTCAGGTGGGACAGCCGGGGACGAGGCCTCCCTTTTGCCTTCGTGGACCTCGGGCTCCTTTGGGGCCTCCACATTTTTGGGTGGAGGAGGATTCTTCATGGAGGCCTTCAGCTGGTCTCCGTCAAGGTGGACCTCCACCTCTCATGGCTCTCTCAGTCGTTTAGAACGTCTCAACATTTTTTCTGCTGGAATCAATGGAAGAACAGTGGCTTGACACTTATTCTTCCCATAGACGGCGCCAAACTGTTGACGGTGAGAACTCATCAACGAAATTAAGTTAGAAAAATCAAAATCTATTTCTTATCAATGAGGAACTTCAACCATGTAATCAGAAACTTAGAAACTTATAAAATATTTGCAGAAGAAAAAATGGGGAAAATAACTTGCATTCCTTTGTTGTCTCAAGCTACAGTATTTTTTCCAACCCCCTTCAATGTTGAAGTGGGGTTCCCTTTATAGTGGGCTCTAATGGCCCCAGATACATTGTGGTCTAGGGGACCATATTGTACATAAATACACTGTCGGGGGAGTGGTATCAGGTGTAGTGGTGTCGGCTCCAGTACATGGTCAGAGTCCGTTGGAGCACCTCCATTTTAGTACCCGATTGTGCCTCCACTACTCGCGTAGTATGATTGTCAGAGATTGGCTAGCGTGGACCACAACAGATACCTCACTTGTATGACCACTACTTGTCTGGCGTGGGCCTTATGTCCGTACTCTAATTCCTCTTAGTTTGTAAGGGTGCTCTGTACTTCTTCTGACTTTGTGTGAATCGGTATAAGGCTTCCCCAATTCATCCTTAATTGTGTGTGTTAGAGAGGTCCTTGATCTTCACCTCTTGTTAGACCCATAGTAAAAGTGGTGCCGCGTTGGTGGCGCTTATCTTAAGGGGAGAGATAAGGCCCCTCCAACGAGGCCTATTACGTATGCGACCCCTAGTGGCGCGGATGTGACGAAGCGAGGTGAGGGCGTCTCTCGCAAGACCCTTAGGCGCAGCTAGTGCATGGGGAAAAGTGAGGGTACCTCTCGCGAGGCCCTTAAGGACGCAGCTGCATGCACGGGGTGAGGTGAGGGCATCTCTCGCGAGGCCCTTAGGTGCGGCTGGTGCGCGGGGAAAAGTGAAAGCGTCTCTCGCGAGGCCTTTAGGGACGCGGCTGCATGTGTGGGCTGAGGCGAGGTGAGGGCATCTCTCGTGAAGCTTTCAGGCACGACTGGTGCGTGGGGAAAAGTGAGGGTGTCTCTCGTGAGCCTTTTAGGGATGCGGCTGCATACGCGGGGTGAGGCGAGGTGAGGGTATCTCTCACTAGGCTGTTAGGCGCAGCTGGTGTGCGTGGCAAGTGAGGGCGTCTCTCGAGAGTCCCTTAGGCGCGGCTAGTGCACGGGGCAAAGTGAGGGTGTCTCTCGCGAGGCCCTTAGGGACACGGCTGCATGTGTGGGGCAAGGTGAAGGCATCTCTCGCAAGGCCCTTAGGCGTGGTTGGTACGCTGGGCAAAATGAGGGTGTCACTCGCGAGGCCCTTAGGGATGCAGCTGCATGCACGGGGCGACGTGAGGCGAGACACTGGTCTCGCGATACGCTCTTGCGCGAGCCGTGGCCTCGCTGGCTGCACCGAGAGGAGGCACGAGGTGCATGATGCAGCTGGTGCGAGGTAAGGCAAGACAAGGGTCTCACAAGATGCTCTTGCGCGAGGCGTGGCCTCGCTAGGTGCACTGAGAGGAGGTGCGAGGCGCATGACGTAGCTGGTGCGAGGCGAGGCGAGACAATGGTCTCCCGAGGCACACGACACGGCTGGTGTGAGGCAAGGCGAGACAAGGGTCTCGCGAGATGCTCTTGAGCGAGGTGTGGCCTCGCTGGGTGCGCCGAGAGGAGGCGCGAAGCAAGGTCTCGCGGGATGCTCTTGCGCGAGACATGGCCTCGCTGGGACGCCGAGAGTAGGCAGTTGTGACGAGAGTAGAAAAGAAAAAAAAACCTATTATCTCTAGCGTATAATCAAAAGTCTTGTGTGTTGAGAATACTTTTGATTCAAAAAATTGATCCTTGTTCTCTATGTGCCCACCCACATCTGGAGGTGTAGAGAATGTCTTGGAAGATCTAGGTGTGTGTAAGTGTGGAAATTTCTCCTTGAAAATTCTATTCACAGATGAAGCTCCATACTACGAGACACGTTCACTAGGCGAGGGCCCTCGGCCAAGTGCCCATCCGAACTTCACCCTCGCTATGCGAGGGTCCCCAACTAGTCGTCCGCATGCGCCCCGTTCCATTAGGAATCAAGCCTCGCCTACACTCGGAGGGAGAATGTCAGCCTCGCTATGCGAGGGTGGGGGCTTTGTCGTGGCATCCGTGCTCCTAGCCTCGCGACGCTACACCTGGAAGGAGAAAGAGGCAGCCTCGCTATGCGAGGGTGCTACCTTGTTGCGACGCCTGTGCCATGCCCATACCTGAGGACAAAAGGCCAGCCTCGCTATGCGAGGGTGTGGCCTTACCACGTCGCTCTTGCTGCTGGCCTCGTGTCTATGCGATCCGCATAGGCCGGTCCTGACCCTTGGCACCTTGACTTCTCAGGACATGCATAGGTTGAAGCCTCCTTGGCATAGGCACGACATCACTTGGGGGAACCTTGTTGATATGTCTAACGAACATGGAGCATTGAACGGGAATTGATGAGGACAACCGAGTACGGAACACGTGCGCTGACACGGGGTGTACGATTATGGAAAGAACAGAGGCGCGACCCTATGATCTGCGTCTGAGGAGTAGTGGCGGTACGGACCTGTACGAAGCGTAGTGGTACCACTTGGACACCCCCGACCATACGCCAGAGCCGACAGTACTTTGTCCTGGGCCACGACTCTGACACCATCAGGGTAGACACCACTACACCCTGGGCCACTACACTATCAGAGTACCTGTGTACGTCCCTGTGGTCTGGGACTTGTTTGTATCTTGGGCCAATAGAGCCCCCCCCCCCCCCCTATAAATAGGCTCCAACCCCTCAGGCTAAGGGGTTGGAAAACTGTAGTAAAAACGAGACTTATGAAATATATGCTTCTGGTTCTCATGCTTGCCTAAGTTTTCTCCTGTTGTTTAGAGTTCTTTCTATCTAATTCATAGCTTCTTATAGTATAGAGATTGAAGTTTTCTAACCATCAATCGTTGACGAGTTCTTACCGTCAACAGTTTGGCGCCGTCTGTGGGAACGTAAGCACCAAGCTACTGTTCTGCCATCACTTCCGGCAAGGAGAAATGCCAAGACGTTCGAAGCGACTCAGGGAGCCTCAAGAGGTGGAGGTCCACCTTACCGGAGTCCAGTTGAAGGCCTCCATGAAGGATCCACCTCCACCCCGGGACGTAGAGCCCCCAAGGGACCCTGAGGTTCACGAGAATGACAAGGAGGCCTCGTCACCGGCCATCCCACACGGTGAAAGTCCTCCAAGGACAACTACTGCACCACCCGGGAATGCCAACGAGTTCCCTCCTCCCAAACCACCGAAGGTACCGAACTCCGGCCGGCAAGACCCAGGCCCCTCAACGCACAGACGCGATAAGCAACCCCGGGTCCATTCCGTGAGCTCGAGTTCTAAATCTCGTTTCTATGAAGAGGAGATTCATGAACTGAACCGTAAAAACCAAAGACTGGAGACTACCCTGGAGAACATGCAGAAGGTGTTGAATGGCCTGTTGCAAGGTAAGTCGAACGTGACCCTGCCCAAGAGGAGAGAGAAGGGTCGGGAAACCACTGTCCCAGTAGACGACGGGAGGACCAGACACTCCACCAGTAACACCCCCAGGGAAAAGCCACAAGAGCGTCCTTGACCATCGAGGCCATCCCAGGAGCCAAAGCAAGGGAACAATGGTGGCTCTCGCAACGACGTCGAGGTCACCTCAAAGAGGACGCCCTCAGACCTACGAGAGGAGCTCAACAAGAAGAGGGCGAATAAGAGAACTACCCCTCCTACTGTCCCCCGGGACGGCAGAGGAAAGGAAGATGTCAACCCGTCCATGTTGAGGGACTCGCTGAAGAAGAGGAGGCAAGACCTCAATACGGAGATGAAGAGCCTGCGGAGTAAGATTGTCACCGCGTCTGGAGGGCAAAGCCTTGAGGAAGAGTTCGACTATGAATCGCCTTTCACCAAAGAGATCCAAGCCATTCGACTCCCAGCCAACTTCAAGGAGCCTCATATGACCCTGTATGAAGGAAGCACCGACCCCAAGTACCATCTAGACGCATTCAATGACTTAATGAAGCTGAGGGGGATAAGTAACGGGGCTAGATGCCACTGTTTCGCAGTCACGTTGAAAGGGCCCGTATACAAATGGTTTAAGAGACTTCGACCGGGGTCCGTCAGGTCTTGGCAACAATTTTCAGATGAATTTCTCCAGCAGCATCATGCCGTGCGTGATTATACAATGCCAGGAACTAGCCTAGCCAATGTAAAACAGGGCGAAAATGAGAGCCTAAAAAACTATATCCATAGGTTCAATATGGAAGCAGCCAAAGTGGGGAGCCTGACCCGCAGAGAGTTAAAAATGGCCATCACCGCCGGGGTGCTTCCGGGAAGCAAGTTGTGGGATAATATGCTCAAGAGGGAAGTGACAGATCTAGATGACTTCTACGAGAGAGCGCAGAAGTATATTCGTGTAGAGGATGGTCACGCGAACTTAAAGGCGGGAATGGGCGAGTCCCCTGCACAGCCCCCCACCAATGAAGGGTTGAATGGTGCGAAGAAGAAGAGGGCATACGAAGGATCGAGGGATGATCAACATAGAAAACCCAAGCGGGGAAGCGACCATAGGCAAATGGCTTATACTTTCTATACGGACCTGACGGATACAAGGGAGCATATCTACATCACCAACGAGAAGCGGGTTCCCTTCGAGAAGCGGGTTCCCTTCAAGAAGCCCCCACCAATGAGGAAGGATCGGTCCCAGAGGGATCCCAATAGGTACTACCAATACCACAAGGATATTGGTCACACCACAGCAGAATGTATCCACCTGAAAGAAGAAATTGAGGAACTCATCCGCAGGGGGCACCTAGGTCGGTATGTCAGGAAGGAAAGGCTGAAAACAGAGGACGAACCAGTGCTATCTAGGACGCATAGAGAAGCTCCAGAGATACAGGGGGAAGTGAGAACTATTTTCGGAGGTCCAGGGCTTGGGGGAGATTCCCGGAAAGGACGAGATTGGTATGCTAGAGAAGCCAGGCGAAGTCCACCACCCTGCGTTATGAGTTTGGAACAACGACCCCCAAAGAGCTTCAAGGGAGAAAATGACTCGATCACTTTCACTGAGGAGGACGCGCGGGGGGTACACTTCCCCCACAATGATCCGCTGGTGTTGACAGTTCAGTTGGTCAACCGGCGGGTGCATCGAGTCCTCGTAGACAATGGAAGTTCTGTGGACATCTTATATCGCCCCGCCCTGGAAAAGATGGGTTTGGGCATCAGGCACTTGAAGCCTTGTCAATCCTCCCTATACGGGTTCGCAGGGGACTCGATACAACCTTTAGGGGTGATCGAATTAGCACTCACTATGGGTGAACAACCCCGACAAACCACGATCATAGCAAACTTCGTCGTAGTAAATTGCGCCTCCGCTTTCAATGCGGTATTGGGGAGACCATCCCTAAGAGAATTGAAAGCAATCACTTCAATATACCACCTCACCGTCAAGTTCCCAACTCCTGGTGGGGTAGCGAGTATGAAGGGAGAGCAAAGAGAGGCGAGGGAGTGTTATAACACCTCCCTTCACAAGTCAGCGAAGCCATCAGAACCAACAGCGATGGTGATGCACGGAGGTACAGACCCACAGGGACAAGACCCCAGAATCACGAAAGGCCCAACCAGGTAAGACTAGCAATGAGACTCCCACGCCTGGTACAAGTAGTAGCTATGCTTAGTTTGTTGCAGGTTATGCTATTTTAGTAGATAAGAATCAAAGAGGTTACCTAGATAACCTCCCAAGTAGATGTAAGCCTTTTACCTATCTATATATCGTTGTAATCCGACTACCATGAATGAAATTGTCTTCCACTTCGTGTGTAACTTATTTCTTTATGCGAATATCAACTAAAGTCCCCGCCGAGATAAATCTCACCAGGTACTTGGGGGGCAGGACGACAAAAGTAAAAAAAAAAAAAATTGTCTCTTATATTCACAAGGATTAGCTACCCTTATGAATATCGAGGGATTGGTTCAAAAGGATGACCTCCGACGAAAAGCCGACACCCCAAGAGGTGAGGCTGTAAGGAGGGAATCACCCAATAAGTCTAGATCGGCTATCAAGCCAGCTAGCCCAAAAAGGGCCTTACAAGGGACCCTTGGAAAAAAATAGTACTATGTATAAGGACGAGAAGGACGCTTCTCGCAAAAAGTAACAAGCGCGCGCAAAGAATGTAAAAGGATCCCAACAGCCCAACGGGTTAAAGTGTCCTTACAAGTATAACCAAGGTGCACCAGAAAGGTTATCTCCATTAAATAAAAAAAAAATGTGTAATCCACGAACAACAGTGATAAGAGGGACTCATCAGAGCCCCTTAAGTTTGACAAAAAATAGAAGAAATGGTACAAGGGATTACATAACAAAAGCATACATAGACTGAGTACAAGGGGATCTACGAATCTCCACCATGATCTTTCCACTCAGAAATCTTCTCGACGGCATGGTCCCCGAAAGGAGATAGGTCAACGGTGGGGTTAGTCCTCCAAACAGCATGCAACGTTTTCCCGATTATGCGATCCTCCACGTTCACAAGCTCAGCCTCAAGCACAGTGATCCTCCCGTTCAGAGTTTGGATGGTAGCCTCCAACTGAATGTTGCTCTGAGAGGTTGAGGCAGTCCGGGCCAAGGCGGTATCCCTCTGGCATACCATCTCGGCCAGTTGGCTGGACAAGGCATCCTTCGCAGTCTGGGCCACCGATAGGTTCCTCAACGCCTCCTCAAGCTCGTGTTGCAACCGTTGAGCCGATGAAGAGTGGGAAGCAAGCAGCTGATGGTTCAAAATAGAGGCCTGAGTGAGGACGAAGATATGAAACAAAGCCTTAGGGGTCAGATGATACACCAGAAGTAATATAAAAGGTATTTATGTGGCTATCATAAATTAATAAACCAAGTATCGCGACAGTTACCTGCAAGGAGGCTCGCATATAGGCATTCTCTAGCTTAGCCTCAGGAACATCGTGCAGCGTCCCCCATTCACCCTCGGGAAAGTTTCCCAAGTGATGGCTCATGGCTTCCCCACATTGGCCTGCCAGGGGATGTTCCTCGGGAATAGAAACATGAGCTGAGCCGGGGGAGGCGCGAGTGCTTGTCGAGGCCCGTTTTGGCAAGGATGGGGACCGAGAAGGCCCTGACCCGTCCACAGTAGTGCGAGGAGCAGAAGAGTGCGGGGTCGTCTCCTGGGGTAAAGAGACGTCTGTGGATGCCCACCTGGAATGCCTCCTCGGGGGTGAAGGAACCCCATCAAAAGAGGGAATGACAAAATTCCTCCTAGGCATAGGGGGGCAAGGGGCAGGGGCGTCAAAGGAAAACTCACCGCCAGGCGTTAACGGCGACATCCGAGAGGTAGCACCGCCAGTATGACCGTCATCGGCTACACCCTTAGCCCGGCCAGCAACAGAGTACAAGCAGGAGTAGTTCTCAGACACCACGGTCTCCTCAACATCCATATGGTCACCTGGGGAGTAGACGTAATCCCTATCGGCCGCTTCGTCATAGTTCCTTTCATCGTGACCATATACCCACTGTAACGACCCAAATTCACTAATAAGGCTTAAGGGCCTTGATTAGTGTGCCAGGAGGGCATGATGGGAATTATGTGTGATTATTATGACTTAAGCATGTTATATGATTACTTGAGTACTTGAGATGCATGACTATGTGTGTTAGTGTGCATATAGGCCCAGATTAGGTTAGAAGGGCATAACTGCTTTGATATATGTGATAATTGTTGAGACCACATTATTATGTGGATATATTTGTAATCTGTGACTCGAGACGATCCTAGTGAGCAAAGTAGCGTAAAAGTCATAGCGGGGATTTATACCCTAGTTCCTCTACTATTTCAATAACACGTTTTTACTTTAATGACTTGATTAGCGAGTCTGGCACTTTATAAACACGCAGAGTAGCGGTCCTGGCTATCCAGGGCGTTACAACTTGGTATCAGAGCGTCCTAGGTTTATGGGTCCTGAAGACTGGCTGGGTATGTACATTCGCTGCGGGAGACAAGCTCAACTCAGGGTTTGGTAACTGTATATGCATGATTATGTGTTTAAATGATTTGAGTGAGATATGAATGTTGGTATCTGTTTGATGAATAGGGAGCATGAGATTCTGATAGGGCCTGGCCCTTGACTATTGCATGATGTTATTGAGGCGTGCTTATTAGCATTGCTGTGCATGTGAATGAATATCTGGATAAATTGTTGTATTTGATTGTTTGTGAATGATGGGAGTTCCAGAGATGGATTATGAGAGAATTATTACCCTGTCATCGTAGCCTAATTGCCGAGTCGTTGTTTGCAGATTGACTTGAATAGTTATGCGTTCAAGGAAATCCACACGACAAGCCGGCAGGTCTGGGGCTAGAGAGGATGACCAGGGCCCAACCCCTCCGCCAGTCCCTGAGAACTGGCAGCAGTTAATGGCAGAAATGCAAGCTAGGCTTCAGAGCCAAGATGAACTGATCAGAATTCTGCAGCAGGCTCCATCTGAGAGTGTTGCCCCTGCTGGGCCACCGGCACTGGTACCTGTGGTACAGCCCGTTGATGTTGGTAACAAAGTGGAACCGTTGTATGAGCGGTTCAGGAAACAGCAGCCCCCGATTTTTGAGGGTGGACCAGATCCACTAAAAGCTGAGCAGTGGATGACCTTGATCACCACTATACTTGATTATATGAAAGTAGAGGGACATGATAGGGTGGCCTGTGCCACTTATATGTTGAGAGAGGATGCCCTAATCTGGTGGGAGGTGGCGTCACAGACTAGAAATGTTGCTGCAATGACATGGGAGGAGTTTAAAGATTTGTTCAATCAGAAGTACTATAATGTTGCCGTCAGGGCACCAAAGGTGAATGAATTTGTGGGATTGGTTCAGGGCAGTATGACTGTTACGGAATATGCCCTTAAGTTTGACAGACTTGCAAAGTTTGCACCAGATCTTGTTCCTACCAATGCGACCAGGTTAGACAGATTTGTTAGAGGGCTAAATGTCATGATAGCCCGGGATGTAAGGATTACTACGGTTCCTGGAGTGACCACCTATGCCCAGGCTGTGGAGAGGGCTTTAACTGCTGAGGAAGCAGAGAATAGGATATGGAGGGATAGTGCAGCAAGAAGGGAGGGCCGTAGGCCAGTACCTCCATATTCGGGTTCTAGTAGAGGTGGAGGTGTCAGTGATTTGAAGAGGAAGGCTCCTGATGCCCCAATTGCTCCTAGGTTTGATAGAGGAGGTCGGGGTACTCAGGGTGGCCGTCGGGGAGGTGGTGATTCATGGAGGACTTACCCAGAATGCCCGAGGTGCAGAAGACGTCATCTGGGCGAGTGTCAGGCTAAGGCCTGTTATGTATGCGGGGTGGTGGGACACCTCAGGAAAGATTGCCCAACAGTGAAGAAGGGCGAGGCAGGGAAGGTAGACAGCTTGACTCCAGCTCGAGTGTTCACTTTGACGCAGGCAGAGGCCGAGGCTAGTCCCTCGGTGGTGACAGGTCAGCTTTCTAGTGCTGGCACTTCTTTTACTGTTTTGATTGATTCTGGTGCTATGCATTCATTTGTATCTGATAGGGTGATTGATAGATTTTGTAGACCTAGTGAGTTTAGTGCCTCAGGGTTTGGGACTATTTTGCCTACGGGAGAGCTGGTGGTGTCTAGGAGATGGGTTAGGGCACTGCCAGTGTTAGTTGATGGTAGAGAGTTGTCAGTGGACTTGATTGAGTTGGGTATGGAGGACTTTGACATGATTTTAGGTATGGATTGGCTGGTTAGATATGGAGCTACCATTGACCGTAGGAAGAAAATGGTGACTTTCGAGCCAGAGGGTGAGGATCCCTTCGTTTTTGTGGGAGCGGTGCATGGACCCCGTGTACCCAGGATATCTGCATTGAGAGTCAGAGATTTGTTACAGGGTGGATGTATAGGCTTCTTGGCTAGTGTGGTGGATACCACCAAAGTTTCACCAGTTGGACCGGAGGAGACCAGATTGGTTTGTGAGTTCTTGGATGTGTTCCCTGAGGATTTGCCTGGGTTTCCGCCGCGTAGGGAGATTGAGTTTGTTATTGAGTTGGCACCGGGGACAGAGCCAGTGTCGAGGGCACCATACAGAATGGCACCAGCAGAACTGAAAGAGTTAAAGATACAACTGCAGGAACTTCTGGATATAGGGTTCATCAGACCTAGCTATTCGCCATGGGGTGCACCAGTTTTGTTTGTTAAGAAGAAGGATGGGACTCTGAGAATGTGTATTGACTATCGGGAATTGAACAAGTTAACTATTAAGAATAAGTATCCCCTACCGAGGATTGATGACTTGTTCGATCAGCTGCAGGGTAAGACGGTGTTCTCAAAGATAGATCTTCGATCTGGTTATCACCAGCTGAGGATCAAGGATGAGGACATACCTAAGACGGCCTTTCGGACGCGGTATGGGCACTATGAGTTCTTGGTCATGTCTTTTGGTTTGACCAATGCCCCAGCAGCTTTTATGGATTTAATGAACAGGGTATTCAAAGATTTTCTGGATTAGTTTGTTATAGTTTTCATTGATGACATCCTGGTGTATTCCAGTTCAGAGGCAGAACACGAGTTTCATCTTCGACTGGTTCTTCAGAGGTTGAGGGAGCATCAGTTATATGCTAAGTTTAAGAAGTGCGAGTTTTGGTTACCTGAAGTGACATTTCTTGGACACATTGTAGGTGCGGATGGGATTAAGGTGGATCCGTCTAAAATAGAAGCAGTTAGAGATTGGCCGAGGCCAAGGAACGCCTCGGAAGTGCAGAGTTTTCTTGGTTTGGCAGGCTACTACAGGCGGTTTGTAGAGGGCTTCTCGAAGATAGCAGCACCAATGACAGAATTGACAAGAAAGAATCTAAAGTTCGTTTGGTCAGATAAGTGTGAAGGTAGCTTCCAAGAATTGAAGCGACGACTTATTACAGCGCCAGTGTTGAGTTTACCTTTGGAGGAAGGGAAGTTTGTTGTTTATTGTGATGCATCGAGGTTGGGCTTAGGCTGCGTGCTGATGCAGAATGAGAAAGTGATAGCTTATGCATCGCGACAGCTGAAGGAGTATGAGCAGCGGTATCCTACTCATGATTTGGAGTTGGCAGCGGTGGTCTTTGCACTGAAGATTTGGCGGCATTATCTTTATGGGGAGAAGTGCGAGGTATACACTGACCATAAGAGCCTGATGTATTTCTTTACACAGAAGGACCTGAACATGAGACAGAGGCGTTGGCTAGAGTTGGTAAAGGACTATGATTGTGATATTCTCTATCATCCGGGGAAAGCTAATGTGGTGGCTGATGCATTGAGCCGCCGAGGTCCAGGTCAGTTGTATAGCTCCGTTCAGATCTCAAGGGAGTTAGCTGATGAGATGGTTAGAGCGGGGATAGAATTGGTAGTGGGCCAGTTGGCCAACATTACTCTGCAGTCGACCCTGCTAGAGCGGATCAGGGAAGGGCAGTTGGTAGACACTCTGTTACAGGGGATTAGAGATGATGTCTTGGCGGGGGTAGCTAAGGACTATTCTGTTTCTGAGGTTGGTTTACTTCGGTATCAGGGACGAATTTGTGTTCCAGCTGATGAGGGGGTCAGACGAGAAATATTGGATGAGGCTCATACGACGCCGTACTCGCTTCATCCGGGTACCACGAAGATGTATCAGGATCTACGGACTTTGTATTGGTGGCCCGGGATGAAGAGGGATGTGGTAGAGTACGTTGCCAGATGCTTAACTTGTCAACAGGTGAAAGCTGAACATCAGCGACCAGCAGGGTTGCTTCAGCCTTTGGGTATTCCTGAGTGGAAATGGGAGGATATTACTATGGATTTTGTAGGAGGTCTACCCAGGACGGTAGGGTTTCATGACTCAATATGGGTGATAGTGGATAGATATACCAAGTCAGCCCATTTCCTTCCAGTGAGGTCAACTTATACTGTGGATCAGTACGCTGAGTTGTACGTGAAAGAGATCGTACGTCTCCATGGGGTTCCTAAGTCGATTGTGTCAGACCGAGATCCTATTTTCACTTCCAAGTTTTGGGGAGGTCTGCAGGAAGCTTTGGGGACTCAGTTGAAGTTTAGTACAGCTTTTCATCCTCAGACTGATGGACAGTCTGAGAGGACGATTCAGGCATTGGAGGATATGCTCAGAGCCTGTGTGATTGATTTTGAGGGTTCATGGAGTAAGTACCTTCCGTTGATTGAGTTCTCATACAATAATAGTTATCAGTCAACAATTGGAGTGGCTCCCTACGAGATGTTATATGGAAGGAAATGTAGATCACCCATTCATTGGGATGAGATGGGTGAGAGGAGATACTTGGGGCCAGATATGGTTCAGAGGACAGGTGAGGCTATAGAGAAGATCCGGGCTAGGATGCTCGCATCTCAGAGTAGGCAGAAAAGCTACGCTGATCCTAAGCGTAGGGATGTGGAGTTTCAGGTTGGTGATCACGTCTTTCTTCGAGTTTCACCTCTGCGAGGGGTGAGGAGGTTTGGTAAGAAGGGCAAGATAAGCCCTAGGTTCATTGGACCATTCGAGATCCTGGAAAGGATTGGTCAGGTGGCTTACAGATTAGCTTTGCCGCCATCATTGTCTGGAGTTCATGACGTGTTCCATGTCTCCATGCTTCGGAAGTATGTCTCAGATGTGACTCATGTGTTGAGGCATGAAGATTTGGAGTTACAGGCAGATTTGGCTTACGAAGAGCAACCGGTTCAGATCCTGGATCGGAAAGATAAAGTATTGCGGAATAAGACGATCCCTTTGGTTAAAATACTATGGAGGAATGCTAAGGTCGAGGAGGCGACCTGGGAGCTTGAGACAGCTATGCGGGATCAGTATCCGGAGTTGTTCAGGTAAATTCGAGGACGAAATTCTCATTAGGAGGGGATAGTTGTAACGACCCAAATTCACTAATAAGGCTTAAGGGCCTTGATTAGTGTGCCAGGAGGGCATGATGGGAATTATGTGTGATTATTATGACTTAAGCATGTTATATGATTACTTGAGTACTTGAGATGCATGACTATGTGTGTTAGTGTGCATATAGGCCCAGATTAGGTTAGAAGGGCATAACTGCTTTGATATATGTGATAATTGTTGAGACCACATTATTATGTGGATATATCTGTAATCTGTGACTCGAGACGATCCTAGTGAGCAAAGTAGCGTATAAGTCATAGCGGGGATTTATACCCGGCTCGGGGTGAGCTCAGGGGTGTAAATGGGAATTTAGTGGATAAGCTGGAGATTATTGTAACATTGAGGAAGGCTATTGGTGATTAGTAAGGTATTGGGAACTAAGCGGGAAATAATAGAGACATTCGAGGAAGTAGCGGAAATTAGGCAAAATGACTAAAATACCCTTAAGAGGACTAAAGGATTAAAGTTAGCTGTGAGGGCATAAAGGTCATTTGACTTTTAAGGAAGGGTATTACTGAGGTTTTAAGATAGTGGGATTTATTGAATATCAAAAGGGTCTGAAAAAGAAGGGAAAAACAGAGAAAGTTTCTTGAGTCGGTTTACACTTTCCTTCACCTATTTCTGGAGTAAAGCTTAGAGGAGAGCTGGGATAACTAAACCTCAAGGACTTTGATCTAAGGCTAAGGAATTGACAGAGGTTTAACAGGGTTTCACCAATACTTGAGGTAAGATTCTAGAGTTCATCCATTTCTGTTTCTGGTTTTTAAGTTGTGGTACTTGTGTTGAATTGAATGGAATTGAATGGAACTTGAGGGAATTCAGGCTTAGGACTGAGGAGCAGCAAGCCAAGGGAGCCTAGGGTTAGCTTGTGGGCGAAATTCTATCAAAGGTATGAATTCTAAGCTTTAGTTTTGATGTTCAGCTGGTTTATGTTGGGTTCTGAAGTTTGGAGGTGGTTATGGTGAATTTTGAGTTTGTGATTGCATGTGCTTGGAGTTTAGATGTTTAGGGTGCTTGGGATGAGTGGAGTGTGGTCATGAGGTTGTTTTTAAGTTTGGGTAAGAGTTGGAAGAGGTTTGGTTGAGGTTGGCTCGAGAGAAATCGCACAAAGGAAATTTTGGTGTTGGGCTGCCTGTGACTAGCGCTACAGCGCTAGCCTTTGGGCGCTGTAGCGCTAGGCCCATATGCTGGAAGGGTTTTGGTTCTGTCTGTAGCGCTATAGCGCCCTCCCAAGAGCGCTGTAGCGCTACCCTGCCTTCTGAAGGGGATTTTGGGGTATTTTGCAAGGGTTTTTGACCTAAGGTTTGGGGTTTGGTTCCACCACCTTGTTTGGTGGAACTAGGACATCCCGGGGGCTCGGGATTAGCCCCGGGGCTAGGTTTTGAACTTGAGGATTGATGTTGACTTTGACCATGATTGTGTTTAGGTGAGCGCTAGGGCTCGAGTGGGATCGTGCTCAAGGTGTCGTGACATCGAAAACTAGTGAATTGAAAGGTAAGAACACTGCACCCGAATGTATGATTGTGATGGGACTAAGTGCTCCCGAGAATTGTTTTGTGTCATCGTTGGTATTATGCCAAGGGACACGTATAAGCGGTCTAAGGGTACCGTTCATGAATTTAGCGCATGGGACGCGAATTGGCCACTGGGAGCCAGAAATGAAAGGATAACAGAGGGAGCAGCTTGTGAGCGCTAGCTCTGGTTATCATCTGTGCATTGTGTTATATGAGCTGATATGCGTTGTAAATGAAATACTTGATTACTGATATGCTTTGTATATGAAATACTTGATTGTTGCTATGCTTGAAGTTTATGAGATGTCATATGTGAGATTGACCTGACAGCTAAATGTGCATGCTCTATTATTGATGTATGTTCTTGCTGGGCCTTGGCTCACGGGTGCTACGTGGTGCAGGTAAAGGCAAGGGCAAGTTGGACCAGGCCTGAGGTGGAGAGCTCCGAGGTGAAATGTACATAGCCAGCCGTTCGATCACCATGATCGAGGAGTGTGTCAGGACAGAGATCACCTAACTGCTCATTTTGCCTTAGTATGGCTGTTAATGTATTTAGACTTTGTAACTTTTGTAAATGGCTTTTAAACTGTCATTTTTGGGATCCCATGTACATAAACAATGTTTAGTAATGAAAATGTATCTTTTGAGACCAAAACGTTTTTAACCCTAGTTCCTCTACTATTTCAATAACACGTTTTTACTTTAATGACTTGATTAGCGAGTCTGGCACTTTATAAACACGCAGAGTAGCGGTCCTGGCTATCCAGGGCGTTACACCCACGGACTCTCAAGTACGGGTGCCGCTGGGGGTAAATCAACAGAGTCAGGTAACGCGGGGCGTGGATCCTCAGATTCAGGGGAAATGGAGCATAAGGTAACTTTCTAGTCCGGGGTCAGCAGCCCACATAAGTGGAGATTTCTCTCCGTGAAAAGGGCGCTGGCTTGTTTGCGTTCCTTCGGCATAGCCAGGATTTGTATTACCCGGTCATGAGCTGCCCGTTTCAGATTAGAACCAACGACCCCTAAGAGACCTGCCATCAAATGAAAGGAAATTACCACAGTTACAAGAACTATAAAAAAAGAGGTCGAATAATAAGAGAAATTTCTGGTATATGGGATCAAAGTGAGGATAGCCTTACGTGGGGCGTTAAAGTTAGAGTATCGGGTCTGCCCACTATAAGTATAGAAGTAGTCTGACTTCTAAGCCCCCATATTGGAAATAGATCCCTCCAAGAGGGAACTCCCTTTAAGGGCCGCGGCTTTCTGGAGCTGGTAGAACTCGGGGGCTGATGTATTCTCCCTCAGGGTGAAGAAGTAATGAACCTCACTTATGGAAGGCCCCCTAGAGTACACCTGATGGTACAACACATACAAACAGCTGAGCATCACCCAGGAGTTGGGGGACAATTGTAGTGGCGCCAATTCAAAGTAGTCCAGCACTTTGATGAAGAAAGAGTGGAGTGGCAGAGCTCCACCAGATCGGATTATGGCATCGCTAAACGCCACGAATCCCTTTTGCGGTGCAGACGCGCGTTCCTTGCGCTCTGGTATAACAAACTTGAGGTTCAGGGGTAACTTATGGGCTTTCAGCATGTTGCCCAATTTCTTCAGGGTAACGGTAGACCTTCCAACTTCATCAGAAGTGTCCAAGACTCTCTTCGGCATCTCGGGTACCTGGACAAAGTAAGGCAATTTATGAGCAACCGACTTTCTTAGGGTCCTAGAAGATCCCCCACATGTCCTATGTCTACTAGCTCTTTGCTTGACCCTAGGGCGCAAGACAGGGGATAGGAGAGGGAACACGGGCGGCACCATGGAGAGGAACTCCGCCTCAACCAATTCATGTCTACCTCCTTCAAAGGAGGAATCCACGTAGTCGGGAGACTCGTCACGACAAAAGGAAAAGGGCTCGGGGGGCAAGTTTTCTTCTAGGCAAGCAATTTCAGAAAGGCAATCCTGGAGGGTGGATTGTAGCTGGGAAATGTATGTCGCTTGCCGGGGGAAGAGATCAGAACCCGCGTCCCCGTGATGGGATTCTAGCTCCCTCTCTAGACGGTACGCCTTATGTCTAAGGTAAGATAGTCTCCTGAGGTAGAGCGCCCGCACACCCCCGCGGTTAGAAGGTTTGCATGCGTCGACCTCCGAGTCGGAGGAGGACAACTCAATAAATTCAACATTAGACGGACCTTCGGGACATCGCCTAGACGCCATGGACAAGCTAAGACTCGAGGGCGTGTACGCATAAAGGCGACTCAATATCTACAACACGAGTGTGAGGGTATAAGAAAAGGACCGGTGTATGGGTACTGGAAAGGCTATGCGAAGAAAATGCTAAACTCTGAAGGTTGAGTGTCATGCAACCATCAATCTTACTCTCGTATAATCAATGCAAAACAAAAGGGAGAAGAGATGAAGGAGACATACCTGTGGGGATACGAAACTGAGGGGATGCAAGGACAGACTTACGAAGGAGCAGGAGCAAGATCGTAGGAGCGAGGTAATGCCCAGCTTCACCACGAAGCTAAAAAGAAAAAAAAAATTTAAAACAAAAAAAAAAGAAGAGAAAGAAAGGAGAATGGAAATAAAAGAAGGGATACCTCAAAAATGCTTCTATTGAGAATAGAACCTTGGAGCTCTTGGAAGAGGCTTAGAGGGAATACCACTAGGCTAAGCAAGTTTTTGTGTATAGAAGTGGTTTCAAGCCTTGGAGTATTTATAGGGAAAGTCAATGCTCCCAAGCCCTTGGATCTATTTCCCTATAAATGGTGGAGATCAAGAGTATGGGTAACCTTGGGATCCGCGATGGAGGATGATTGGTCCTTATGCAATCTTAAGATCTCTCATGGATTCCCTCAAGTGTTAGGTGACTTTTGTGTTTCTTTGGACACTAAAAAGAAACACAACCCCAAGCCTCACCTCATGCTTCTTCAAAAGGCGTTGGAAAAATTGCCAAGGCAAAATCCCCCAAGATTGGTCGTGCATGTCAAGCAAGATAAGTGGAGAAAGTCTACAAACACACTTAAAAGTGCACTTATAGACTCGGGGGGAAGTGTAAGTGTGGAAATTTCTCCTTGAAAATTCTATTCACAGATGAAGCTCCATACTACGAGACACCTTCACTAGGCGAGGGCCCTCAGCCAAGTGCCCATCCGAACTTCACCCTCACTATGCGAGGGTCCCCGACTAGTCGTCCGCATGCGCCCCGTTCCATCAGGCATCAAGCCTCGCCTACACTCGGAGGGAGAATGTCAGCCTCGCTATGCGAGGGTGGGGGCTTTGTCGTGGCATCCGTGCTCCTAGCCTCGCGACGCTGCACCTGGAAGGAGAAAGAGGCAGCCTCGCTATGCGAGGGTGCTACCTTGTTGCGACGCCTGTGCCATGCCCATACCTGAGGACAAAAGGCCAGCCTCGCTATGCGAGGGTGTGGCCTTACCACGTCGATCTTGCTGCTGGCCTCGTGTCTATGCGATCCGCATAGGCCGGCCCTGACCCTTGGCACCTTGACTTCTCAGGACATGCATAGGTTGAAGCCTCCTTGGCATAGGCACGACATCACTTGGGGGAACCTTGTTGATATGTCTAACGAACATGGAGCATTGAACGGGAATTGATGAGGACAACCGAGTACGGAACACGTGCGCTGACACGGGGTGTACGATTATGGAAAGAACAGAGGCGCGACCCTATGATCTGCGTCTGAGGAGTAGTGGCGGTACGGACCTGTACGAAGCGTAGTGGTACCACTTGGACACCCCCGACCATACGCCAGAGCCGACAGTACTTTGTCCTGGGCCACGACTCTGACACCATCAGGGTAGACACCACTACGCCCTGGGCCACTACACTATCAGAGTACCTGTGTACGTCCCTGTGGTTTGGGACTTGTTTGTATCCTGGGCCAATAGAGCCCCCCCCCCCCCCCCCTATAAATAGGCTCCAACCCCTCAGGCTAAGGGGTTGGAAAACTGAATGTAAAAACGAGACTTATGAAATATATGCTTCTGGTTCTCATGCTTGCCTGAGTTTTCTCCTGTTGTTTAGAGTTCTTTCTATCTAATTCATAGCTTCTTATAGTATAGAGATTGAAGTTTTATAACCATCAATCGTTGACGAGTTCTTACCGTCAACAGTGTGAGTACTCAAGCAAGGATAGGAAGATCGAAATATATACGAAAAGAATCAAGGATTATTGATAGGCTACAAAAGGTAAATCGTTTCGTATTATTTTTTTTATGTTCATATTATATATTGATTTACATATTGCATATTTAAGGATCCTCATCTAACGATTATTTATATGAAAAAAAAATGTGTATACCATTACCGCAATTTCCGCTATGCACAAGGAACTGTTCCTTACAAATCCTAGTTCCAAACTCCTTAGATTTCCAAGCCAAATTCCTCCAAAAATGCAAAGAACCCAAGCTCTTCAAGAGGGAGAGAGAGAGAGAGTTGAGCTGGTGAGTTTGTTTCCTTTAGCTTCTGAGGGGTTCCAAGGCTAAGTCTATCTTCCTTGACACAAAAAGACTAAAATGCCCCTAACATTTACTTATTTCTTTAATGCCCCTAAGGGAAATATCGTCATTTGCCACATTTTCCCGCTAAACCTAAAATTCCACTTAAGATTCCCAATTAATCCCACTAATCTTCCAAACACTAATATTTTTTCCAAATTATAACTCATACTCTAATATCCCCGGTAATTCACTGAATTACTAAAATACCCCTAGGCTCACCCTGAGTTGGGTATAACTCCTCGTTGTGACTTTTCCGCCAAATTGTTCACAAAGATCGCCTCATGTCACACATCTCAAATATACCCACATAATAATGTGGTCTCACTCACAAAGCACATATAATTTACAATTATACCATCAACAGGTCAAAATTACGAAAATGACCTTTTTCACCAAAATGGGCGCACAATCACATTTAATGCACATAAAGCATGCATAAATAGTCATATTATCATACAACTCATATACTCCACATCATCACACATATATTTATTAAATTCACATATTAATCTATTTATGCTCTCGTGATACACTAATCGAGGCACTACGCCTTATTAACGAATTTGGGACGTTATAGTTTGCAACCTTTGTCCAAAAATTTATTTCCCCTATCTCAAGCACTAAGGTATTCTCACAAACTGGAAATAACTCTCTAGAATAACCAAGCATTTTGGTGTATTTCTAGCCAAGTGCTCTAGTGGATATAAAATCAAATGTCTTACAAGTGACCAATATGCTTTTATTTATAGAGTTTTGAGACACCATTTGAATTTCAAATTCTACCAACCCCCACGGTTGTTAACAATGCTTAATTGGATGATTATGGAATTTAAAAGGAATTTTTGGAGTTTAGAGACGTTCAAGATGGAAAAAAGAAATTGGAATTGGGTGCCAGCGTCCCTGGCTGCGGCCAAAGATGTTCTGGCCCTGCGGCCGTGAGTCTCAGTTCTCTAGGTCGTGGCCTAGAACACTCGTGGCCGCGACCATAGGTCCAATTTCAGCAAAACTCAATTTTTCCATTTCCAAACGACTCTATCCACTTCCCACATGACTTTGTAAGCTCCAAACACATTATGGATGTTAAAATCATGTCTCCAACAACCATATCACTTATGACATTGATAAATTCAAATCAAAATATGTAACATCAAATCTGCACATTATTTGGTAATATTTAGGGATTATAAATTTGTAACCAAATATGTTACATATTTGAATATTCACATTATCCAAATATATAACTCTCATTTTTTATGTTACTTTATGTGACACACATTGTCACATTATTTAATCTAAATATCATATTTATAAATAATATAGCAGTACATGTTATAATGTTAGTGGTGAGAAAAAGTGGGAGAGAGATTGTACGTGTGTAACGAACAATTTTACAAGATAGTGAGAGAGGTTTGCATGAGATAGATATATGTATTTATACTAATAGAAAAACGTATTAATTATTATTTCATTTATTCTTTATGATTTATTTTATACTATTTGTATAAACAAACCATTTATCTTTATTCGTATGTGTATGTATGTATTATAGATAATTTAAAAATAATTATAATTGTTGACACGGTTTTTCGCCAACAGTATATTAAGAAATAATAAGGTAGATTAGTGCTTAATAAACCGTAATGAAAAATAAATGATTTCACTCACTCAGTGGTTAAAATCCACCTAGTCCACGAGTCTATATTCTTGTTGTTTCTCTCTCTACTTTGCCAGAGTTTCGGTATTATAGAATAATTGTCCCCTTTCCTATCCAATATTCCCAGTATTTATAAGGGAATTTCGTGGATAGGTTTGTGTGACTGCGTGAGTCAATCACGCATTTACATAATTATTACATTTAATACAAATAATTCCCATTTATATTGGGATATGATCTGATCACAAGATAAATGTACTCCTAATATCTTGGATATTAAATATGACAGCTTGGTCATAAATATACGTATAAAAGGATCCCGAGTCTCTCAGGATCCGCGGATATGCAATATTCTAGAACTTCCACGGGCTAGATATCCCCTCCAAGCTCGTGCTTCAACAGCTGTTTTAATATTCTGAGCTTGCGCTTCACAACCTTCGTGTTCGTAGCTCGTGTTAAACCCAAGACACCTAACACCACGCCTGACCACATGAAACTGGAGTTGTCTACGTGGATAATAAGCAGATATCATTTTCTTGGTTATTTCTCTGTATATTTATTTGCCAGCTGTACCCGAGCTGAGTGAATGAACTCAGGCTAAAAGTAGGGTACAACAATGATGATTAATAAGTCCTTTCGAAATAAAATAATTATTATGAACATTTTAATAATAAGTATGATTTGTTATGTTTTTTTTAAATATATGATACGATTTTAGTAGCATAATATTAGAAGCTACCAAAAATTTATTTTTTCTACCAAACAATTAGTAGCTAATTTTTTTCTTTTGCTACAAAATCAAAATAGTAGCAAATAATATATAAAGTTGTCAATATTTTATTTTGGCGCCAATAGATTTAGCTACCAAATTAAATTTGGTAACTAAAAATATTAATTAGCTACTGATAATTTTTGTAGTGGAAACATTTGGTGTTATTTCCTTAGATTTTGCTACTAAATTATTTTGCTACCATAATTTAGTAGCTAAATATAATAAGTTGCTATCAATAATATTTGGTAGTTAAAAATTTCGTACCTAAAAATTATTTTTCTTGTAGTGCCTATATGGCATGTGAAGTGATCATATCAATATGTTACCAATCATACAATGTAATTAAACATTAGGGTATTGATCGGGTTCTTTTTGTTAAATGAAATTAGAAAAATACACCAAGGCATTTGTTATTGATTTTATGAACCTCATGCTAGAGCACGTATCGTAACAAGTAGTATATTAAAATCGATCCCACAGAGACTAATCTTTAAGTTGTTAATTACCAATCACTATTTTTCTTTCAATCCAAGTTAAAGAATAATCAAAGAAACTAGAAAATTAAAATAAAACATAAAGAAACATAACACAATTAGAAATAAAAAAAAAATTCAAGAATTCTAGGTCTTTAATTTCCTCCTATGTTCTTCCATAAGCATCTTTCATCATCTTGATTCTAATGTTCTAATTGCTAGTTTAGGGTTCCCAAGTATTCACAAGGTTTTCTCAAATCACAAGTGAATCTAATCAATAGATTAATTACAATATTCCTATAAAGAATTTTAATCTATCAATAGCATTAAGTTTAGCCCTAATTTGACTACCAAGAGTGATTAGGTATATTCCTATCCTAAACACAAATCAAAATAAACATGTCAATCCTAAGTTATATTGATTAGGTCTAATTTAGATTTTCTCTTCCAAGTTCCACCTAAATTACTAATTCAATTTCAAAGTTGATCAATCTTTGAAAAACATTAAGTACAAACCAATATAAACAATTAATATATGAACATCAAAATAAAGAATTAAAAAAGAATACTTATTTATAAATATAGGGTTCCATTAAAGCCCTAGAAAGAGAATTTTAGTTTATCATCTCGAAATAAGATACCAAACAAGAATAACAATTCATGGTTTAAAATTCAAAAGAATAAGATAAAATATAGAAGAAGAAGAAGAAGAAGAGAAGAAGAAGAAAAGATAAAACTAGTATGTTGATGTAATGTCCCAAATTACCTAATAAGGCGTAGGGCCTTGATTAGGAGGCTAGGATGGCAAATTATGAAAATTGTGATATATGTGTAGCATTATATGATTATGTGGGTTATATTATAATATGACTTGATATGCATGTTCAGGTGAATTAAATATGCATATGGGCCCATTTCTGATTAAAAGAGAGATTTTTGTAATTTGGCTCGTTATGGGTATATATTTGGCATATATGTGATATATGTGTGGGACCACATCATTTTGTGGGTATATTTGGGTTACTTGGCACGAGACGATTCTAGGGAGCAAGCTAGTTGGAAAGTCACAACGAGACTAATACTTGACTAGGCGTGAGTCAAGGGGTATTTTGGGTATTTAGTACATTACTGAGATATTGGGTAATAGGAATGAATATTTGATTATAAATTGGGAGTTAGGGAGATCAGGAGGAAATTCTAGGAATTTTGACTATTTTACCCCCAGGGACGTTATTGGGACCCCAAGCCTTGGGTCTTACTTAAAGTTACTTAAGCTCGAAGTAAACTGGCAAAAATAGATATACGTTCAAAACATTGTTTCTCTCTCTCTCTCTCTCTATCCTTTTTTACCGTTCGTCGCATTTTCGAAGGAAACTTGAGTTTTCAGACTAGGATTCAAGCAAGGATAGAGTCATAATGATTCTAGGAAGGATTAGAAGCTTATTAGCCAGAGGATTTAGCGAGAAATGACATAATCAGAGGTAATTTAAGCTTTGAATTTCTGAGTTTCCGTTTCCTAAAATTTCTTAAGTTTTGATTTTGGATTTTACGTTTTGAGGAGTTTTTGAATGATTTGAAGCTTGGGTTTTGAGGATTTTGTGCCACTGAGATGATTGGGAACTTTGTTTTTGAGATTTTGGTATGTTTGGATAGGTTTTTGGAAGGATTTAAAATGGCAAAAACAATGTTTTTGGCTGTGTTCGTGGTTGGGTCGCGACCCTTTTCTTGATCATTATTATGATTATTATTATGCTTGTGATTCCCGAATTGTTGAAGAGGAACATGAATAGGGCATGAACTCCTAAATATGTGTATGATTATGATTATGGATTGAGCATGTTGAATGCTTTGTATCTGGATATTTGACATATGATATATGCATGTTTGCATTATCTTATTGAGAAAGGTTTGACTTATTAGTCATGGTGGCAATAGCGCGCTGAGCGCTGGTCATTTTGGTTAGGCTAACCAGAAGCACCAGGTATGCTTAAACAAAGGGTAGGACTATGGACTCGGGGTGACTTATTAGTCCCATATCCTAGCATTGACTTATTAGTCAAGAACGACCTTAGCACATTGAGTGCTGGTCAGCGCCAGGTACGCTTATACATAGGATAGGGCTAAGGGCCTTGGGTGACATATTAGTTCCATATCCTGACATTGACTTATTAGCCAAGGTCGACAATAGCGTCGAACGCTGGTCATAAAGCATTGACCTATTAGTCAAGGATGACATTAGCACGGTGAGTATTGGTCATAAAGCATTGACTTATTAGCCAAGGACAACATTAGCTCAATGAGTACTGGTCGTAAAGCATTGACTTATTAGTCAAGGACAACATTAGCATGGTGAGTGCTGGTCATAAAGCATTGACTTATTAGTCGAGGATGGCATTAGCACAGTGAGTGCTGGTCGTAAAGCATTGACTTATTATTCAAGGACGACATTAACACATTGAGTGCTGGTCGTAAGGCATTGACTTATTAGTCAAGCATGGCGATAGTGCACTGGGCACTGGTCCATATGATTTAGCCTAACCAGGAGCACATTATAAGCTTAACCGACCTATTGGTCAAGGAAAAATCAACGTCAGATACGCAAGATCGGCTCCAAAGATGGTTATACAGAGGACAGACCAAAGGGCCCTGGGGTGACTCATTAGTCCCATATCCTAGGGTGTTGAGCCAGTATGATTCCATAATCATGTATTTCGGGAATTGGGCCCTGATATGATTTATTGATCACTTATCTAGGGCAATTGGTCCCATATGACACTGTAGTCATTTTTATGAATGGTATACATGCATGGGTATGGTTATTACTGCTAGGCATGCTTATTATGATTTGGTAACATGTTATTAGCTGCTTATGAGCATGCTTAAGATTTCTTGTTGAGCCTCGGCTCACAAGTGCTATATGGTGCAGGTAAAAGGAAAATAATGTTGGACCATCCTTGAGTTGGAGAGCTTAGGTGACAATGTGTACATATGCGGCTGCTCGACCACCACGGCTGAGGGTTTAAAGAGGAACTAGGGTCAAACCCTATTTTTCCACTTAGGTCGGTAGGTTGTAATTCTTTTATTGTAATTAATGTTTTAAATGTATTTTGGGATCCCATGTATATAGTAAATGTTTTAGTGGTACGTTTGTATCTTTGACCAAAATTTTAACCCTAACCCATTAATTACATTTAGTTACACGATTATGGCCAAGTGACTCGTTTAGCGAGTTTAACATTATTTAAAATACACAGTGTAATGGTCTTTGAGTAGTATGGCATTACAACATGGTATCAGAGCATTCCAAGGTTAAGGGTTCCTAAAGACAAGCTGGGCATGTACACTCATAACTAAAGACAAGCTCCATTCAGGGCATGGTGACTATTTATGTGGTTATGTGTTTAACTGCTTAAATAAGATATAAATGCTTTACATGCATGCCTTATTAGAAAGCATGAGATATTTTGATATGGTCAAGCCCTTGACTATTGATATGATTATGTGATACCTCCTCAGTTCATTTACGAATGTGTTATTTGCATGCTGGAGTTAAGAGCATGATATGTATGTTAGATAGAGTAGGGGTTATTGATTGATGCATGAATTTTATGGGCATGTATATTAGCACTACAGTGGTATGTGAATGTTGTGTTTTGTGATTGTTTTCGATGGGAAGGCTTTTAAATGTGATCATCATGATTAATGGGTCAAGTTATTGACTACAGACGAACTCAAAGGTTATGTACCCAAAGGCAGTTAATGGGACCCGGTGGTGTTTACACTAAGGCTGGGAATTACAGCCAGGGCCTGAGCCCTCTGCCTACCCCTCAGAATTGGCAGCAGGTGTTTACATATATGCAATTAAGATTTCAAAGGAAATAGGAAGAGATCAAGTGTTTAAAACATCAGGTTTTATTAGGAAACATATCTTCCTTTGTTATGCCAAGAGTGGCATCAGTTTTAGCTCAGCCTAGGGTTGAGAACAGGTGGGAATTTCTATGTGAAAGATTTCAGGAATATTACCCTTTAGTTTTTTAGGGAGGCCTAGATCCATTCAGAGGTGAGCAATGGATGGGCATGATTAGTTCAATTCTCGACAATATGAGAGTGGTGGGTCACGATAGGGTGATCTATGCTATACATGTGTTACGGGTATTGGGAATTGTGCCCTGAAAGTATATGTAGTAGACATTGTTTTGAGAAATAAATAAATAAATTGAATTTGTTATGCATATATTTTATGGACTATATTATTCTGTGATAATATTATGTAAATATCAGAAAAATTCCTAAGTTGATATATGTGATCTCAAACACGTATTGGTACTGGAGGGTTGTGTTTGAGATAAATGAACTTGAATGGTTCGCAGTAAAATAAAGTTAAGGAATCTTTAGATTAATTTCTGCAAGTACGGTCCACTAGTATTATGAATACTTGTGATCTAGATCCGTATCACTAGTGTAGTAGGACATTTTAGTGGAGGTACTTTATATATTACACAATATATAGAACTGGACCAGATATGTTAATTAAATCTTAGTTAAATATCGTTTCTAAGTATTAATTAAATATATCTATTGATGATCATATACAAATAGATCTTAATCCTGAAGTAACTATGAACTCCTGTTTATGATATATGAGTTATTTGATTCACTCGTTAGAGTCTGTCAGAATGATCAGGCTAGAAACTTTTGTTTTGGAAACTCATTAATGTAAATGGCTGGGGTGTTCATAAAACCGCCCACACCGCACCACACTGCACCGCAATTTGCGGTTTAGAACCCTTCGTGGTGCGGTTCCCGTTTGTATTTTTTCCAAATCGCGTTGTGCGGTGCGGTTTATGGTTTTAAATTTTATAAATGCGGTTCAAACCACACCGCACCGCATCATTATATATATTTACTTTTTATATTATTTTTTTCAATTTTACTACATTTAAAGTTAATGCATAAATATTTATATAGTATAATATAATATACATAATATCTAGAAAGAAATATAATGTTTCATAGGATGCTAACATATATTCTACTTCAATCTAACGATATTCATCCTTAATTAAAATAATATTTACTTTTATATTACATTTTTTATTTGTTATTAGTTTGTTATATTTTTATTGTTTTGCTTAAATTTTATTAGCTTGTTGTACATTTAATTATTTTTTTAAACACTCTATGGTTATGAGATTTATTATAAATATTTCTTAATTATAATATTTAATTGTTAAATTATTTGGCGATAGGTATAAACCGCCAAAACCGCACCGCACCACACCGCATTTTTGCCGTGCGGGTTGTGGTTTGGAAAATTGTTCAAACCGCATATGCGGTGCGGTCCAAAAAATTAGAGAGAAACTGCACCAACCTCACCATGAACACCCTTAGTATACAGATATGAAATCTATACCTTCTCGTAAGAGATTGAATAATGGTTTTCTTAAGGGTTGACTCTTGGGACTAAAAGGTTATTGAGCTCAAATTCATAATTTAGTTATGAATTAACCTTCACTAGTAAAGTCAATGGTACTTACGGAAACAATATATAATTAAAAGAGTAAAACGGTAATTTTATTCCCGATGAATTATGAACTATTATTAGAGGGTTAATTTGTATGTAATGATTATATCAATGGACGCTTTATTTTATAAAGTACTCAGTAAATGAAATGTCTATAATTACAAGAGTGTAATCTCATATTTATAGTGGAGTAATCATAAGATTAATAAATTAAAATTATTTAATTAAAGAGTTTTAATTAATAATCTCAAATTTATTGGAGCTTGGAATTATATGTCCATAGGTCCCCACAGCGGCTCTATCAACACTATTCAAGGCAAGAGTTGATATAAAGGGAAAAATGGTTGAAAGACATATTTAAGAATAAATTTGTTCTTCGGGCTAAATATGCGATTATGTGATAATAGTGATTAATTAATTAATTACAAATTAGTTGTAATTAACAAAATTAATTAATATTTAATTATTATGTAATTTTTGAAATTATATTAAATAATTAAATTTATTTTTGAAATTATATTAAATAATTAATTATAATTTTTGAAATTATAATAAATTAAATATTTAATTTTGAAATTATTATTTAATCTAAATTGGTTTTAATTAATTGGTAGAATTAATTAAATATCTTTATTTGAGTGGGAGATAATAATCTAATAAGTTCAAATTGGATTTGAATTTAAAAGATTGATATTTATTCAAATAATCAATTATATTTGATAATTAGTTAAAAAGATAATTAATTCAAATTTGAATTAATTATCAGGTTCTTGGATTTTTATCTGATAAAGTAGTTTGAATAAATAATTAAATAATTATGGAGAAATCAAATATCCCTAAAATATAGGGTTGTACACGACACACACAGTCCATGGACTGTGTGTGCCGTGTACTACACATTTTTTAGGGATAGATTTTTCAATTTTATTTATTTAATTAATTAATTAATGGAAATTCAAAAGTTAGTTTTTGGATATTTTCATTAATGAGATAATTAATTCATTAAAAGATAAATTGTAAATTGGTTACTGATTTATTTTTTAAATTTAAATATTCTATTTAAGTTAGACTTATCAGAAAATAAGAAGACAGACACTGTTATTCACTCTAAAGAAAATAACGATATTTTTCTATCTCTCCCTGAAAAATATAAAGAACCAATCTCAGGCCTATTATCTTGATCTCATGTATTGAGTACGTCAAGTTGAATAAAAAATTTACCATCCTTTATTCTCCAAGTGCCCACACACTTCTTGAGGTATAGAGAACGTTGTGAAAGATCTTGGTGTGAGTACCTGCGAGCAGCTTAGATAGGAAGTTTGTTCAAATTATGAAAAGATAGCAAGGACACTTGATAGGCATCAAGAGGTATGTTTTCTATTATTTCCTTGATTATGATTAATGTATGTATATTAATGGATCTGCATATTTAAAGGTAGTTTAATTATGTTACAAAAATTTTGTTGTACACTCGGCCAATCCACCACCATTCTGCTGCGTATTAGGAAACTCGTTCCTAACAATGGGAAGATGCCGGAACGTGGTGTGAAGTTGTATCCCAGACACGAGATACAGTTGCAAGGAATTGGGAGAAATTTAGGTAGTTGTTTAATGAGAAATATGACTGTGATACAATTAAGACTGCTAAGACAAATGAGTTTTTGAACCTGGTTCAGGGAAAGGTAATGGTATCAGAGTATGTTAACAAATTCGATGGGTTGGCCAAGTTTGCTTTTGATATGGTACCCACGAATGTGGCTCGAAAGGAGCGATTTACCCAGGGATTGAATCCCATAATGGCTCAAGGCATTAGAATCGCTCTAGTACATGAGATCTCTACCTATGCTCAGGTGGTAGGAAGGGTCCTTGTTGTTGAGGCCACAGGAAATAAGATTTGGAAGGAGAATGTCAGAGAGCGCGGAGCTCAGGCAGTGAAACCTCTGTTTATTGGATCAGGCAGGGTCAGAGGCCCCAATGCTCAGGAAAGAAAAGTTATCAATGTATTCGATATCTTTGGATTAGATAGGGGGTTCTGAAGTGCTCAGATAGGCCATCAGGGCGAGGATGTGAATTGGAAACTTTACCTGGAATGCATTCGGTGCAAGAGACGCCATTTGGGAGAGTGCCGAGCAAAGGCATGTTTCTTATGTTGGATGGTTGGGAACCTCAAGAGGGATTGCCCAGGAATAGGGAAGGATGAACCAAAGGGGGTTGATGTAACGACCCAAAATCATTAATATGGCTTAAGGGCCTTGATTAGTGTGTCGGGAAGGAATAATTGGTTTATATGTGATTTAAATGATTAAATGCATGATTATGTGATAAGCATGCTTATATGATTATATGGATATGTGAAATCCATGTTTATGAGTATTAATATGCATGTGGACCCTGTTTAGCTTATATGGGCATATTTGTAATTTTGGCCCATTGAGGGCATAAATATGATTATTTGTGATAAATTATTGAGACTAGGGAACCTCAAGAGGGATTGCCCAGGAATAGGGAAGGATGAACCAAAGGGGGTTGATGTAACGACCCAAAATCATTAATATGGCTTAAGGGCCTTGATTAGTGTGTCGGGAAGGAATAATTGGTTTATATGTGATTTAAATGATTAAATGCATGATTATGTGATAAGCATGCTTATATGATTATATGGATATGTGAAATGCATGTTTATGAGTATTAATATGCATGTGGACCCTGTTTAGCTTATATGGGCATATTTGTAATTTTGGCCCATTGAGGGCATAAATATGATTATTTGTGATAAATTATTGAGACTAGGGAACCTCAAGAGGGATTGCCCAGGACTAGGGAAGGATGAACCAAAGGGGGTTGATGTAACGACCCAAAATCATTAATATGGCTTAAGGGCCTTGATTAGTGTGTCGGGAAGGAATAATTGGTTTATATGTGATTTAAATGATTAAATGCATGATTATGTGATAAGCATGCTTATATGATTATATGGATATGTGAAATGCATGTTTATGAGTATTAATATGCATGTGGACCCTGTTTAGCTTATATGGGCATATTTGTAATTTTGGCCCATTGAGGGCATAAATATGATTATTTGTGATAAATTATTGAGACTAGGGAACCTCAAGAGGGATTGCCCAGGAATAGGGAAGGATGAACCAAAGGGGGTTGATGTAACAACCCAAAATCATTAATATGGCTTAAGGGCCTTGATTAGTGTGTCGGGAAGGAATAATTGGTTTATATGTGATTTAAATGATTAAATGCATGATTATGTGATAAGCATGCTTATATGATTATATGGATATGTGAAATGCATGTTTATGAGTATTAATATGCATGTGGACCCTGTTTAGCTTATATGGGCATATTTGTAATTTTGGCCCATTGAGGGCATAAATATGATTATTTGTGATAAATTATTGAGACTACATTATTATGTGATATTTACAGCATATGGCTCGAGATGATCCTAGTGAGCGGTTTTAGTCACGGCGGGGATTTGTACCCAGCTCGGGGGAGCTTGGGGGTATTTTCAGGAATTTAGGAAATATATTGGAGATTATTAGACATTGAGTAAATAATTGGTGATTAATTGGATGATGGGATTTAAGTGGTAAATATTAGGAACACTTGAGGAATTAGTGGGAATTGGGAACAAATGACTATCATACCCCTAGATTAAGTTAAAGGTTAGTTTTATTTTGGGAGGGTAAAATGGTTTTTTCCTTAACTAAGGATATACTCAATTTATTTTAAAACTAAGGTAGAATGTTGTGGAATTTACTAAAGAAGGAAAATAGCAGAAATACTCTCTCCCTCACCCTCACGATTTCTCCTTCTCTCTCTCTCATTTGTGTGCCTTGAAGCTAAGGGAAAAAGGGGATGTGAATTTGGGTATTTGACTATGATTTTGGGAGCTTAATTAAAGAGAAGGCTTAAGGAGTTGGATTTAATCAGCCAAGAAACTCAGCTGGGAATTGAGCTACAAATTTGAGGTAAAAGCTTTGGTCTTAATCTTTGAATTTGCTGGGTTAGCTTAGGTTTTCTGGGTTTTTGTATATGAAATTGTTGGTGATTTTGATAAGGATTCTGGGTTGGATCATGTGCTAATTCTGAGTATATAGGTGATAATAGTTGCTGGTTGAGAGTGCAATAGTAGTGTAATTGCTGAGGTTTTTGGTGTTTAAAACAAGTGAATATGGGTCTAATTCGTAGCTGAGATTGGTGTTAAATTTAAAGAGTAAGTGGGGAAAATTTTGGGCAAACTTAGGTGTTCTTGGCTGGGAGAAGGAGAAGAAAACCCAGGTTTTCTCTAGGTTCGCAGGGCGCGCTGTGACCCAGCCTGGGGGCGTCGTGGTGCGTGTGGCCCTTCTGGCCTAGGAAGCTCTCTGACTTAGGGGCGTGCCGCGACTTGCTTGGCCAAGTCATGACCCGCCTCCCCTTTGGCTTGAGACCTTGTTCTCTGACTTGGGGCAAGTCGCGACTTGCTAAACCAAGTCGCGACCCGCCTAGGGAAATTGGACTTGGAAGTATTTCAAGTATTGTTAGGGCCCGAGGGTTCAAACCTAGGTGCTCGGGACAATTTCTACTACCCGATTTAGTAGAAATTGAGGTCCCGGATGCTAGTTTTGTTCCATAAGTATTTTATTTCTAATTGGAAGTTGATAGATATCAATGCCCCATGTGACTAGGTTTATCGCCGAGGCTCGAGGCTAAGGACCATGCTTGGAACCATTTCTCTGTCTCCGCTCAGAATCAAAGGTAAGAAACTGCACCCATTTGTGTGGCTATGTTGGGACTAAGGGTTCCCTATACTTGTATACCATGTTGTATGATTGTATTATTCCATGTGAGCATGAAATAAACGGCCTAAGAGTGCCAGAATTGATATTTGTGCACAGGACACAGCTCGTCCATTGGTAGCTGAGGTTAACTATATAATCACTAAGCTCGGCCTAAGTGCGCTGGAGTTAGTGGGATAAACAAAGGGTGCGCCCTAAGGGCGCCGACCCTGAGTATTGTATGGTGTGTTTATTGTTGTTAATTCAATGGTTATGGCATGCTGATTACCTGGATGATAGATTGTTGATTTGTTGATTGATATCACTGATTATGTGAACGCTATGGTCTACTGAATATATGGTTAATGTTTTGGTGAACTGTTTCATTACTGTTATTGTTATGTTCTGTATTATGGTTTTCTTGCTGGGCCTTGGCTTACGGGTGCTACGTGGTGCAGGTAAAGGCAAGGGTAAGCTGGACCAACCTTGAATTGGAGAGCTCTGGGGTGGAATGTACATAGTCGGCTGCTCGGCTACCACGGCTGAAGGATGGTACAGGGACAGGAGAACCTGAGATGTCTATTTTTCCATTAGAGTGGCGTGTGGTTGTACATAACCTTTGAATTTTTGTAAACTGTTCTGTAACCCTGTTTTTGGGATCCCATGTATCAAACGTTTATTTAAATGAAAATTATCTTTTATGACCAAAAATTTTTAACCCTAGTTCGATTATGGTTTTAGTGTCACATTTTTAACTAAATGACTTGATTAGCAAGTCTTGCACCTTTATAAAGACACAATGTAACGGTCTTGGTTATCTAGGGTGTTACAGCTGATAACTCAACTCTAGCTCGAGTGTTCGCTCTAACGCAATCAGAGTCAGAGACTGAGACTGAGGCTGGTTCCTCAGTGGTGGTAGGTCAGCTTCCTAGTTCTGATTCTTGTATTATGCTGACTGGTTCTAGTGCCATGTGGTTCTTTGTTTTGTTGCATTTAAGAGAGGCATAGACTTGATATGCATATTACGTGGTTATGTTGTGATGAGAATTTGGTACCCCATTGGTAATTTTAAGAGATGGGTTAGATTATTGTGGAAAAGGACTCATCGGTTGACTTGATAGAGTTGGTTATGACCGACTTTGGTATGATCCATGATATGGAATGATTAGCCAAGTATGGGGAAATGATAGATTGCATGGAAAAGATGGTGACCATTGGGCTTGAGGGTGAGAAACCCTTGTATTTGTTGGCACTGTGCATGGACCCCATATACTTATGACATCTGTACTTATTGCAGGAGGATGCATAAGACTCTTAACTAGTGTGGTGGATACCACTCAGGTTGTGCCAGTGGGACCAGGACAGACTAGATTAGTTTGTGAGTTTATGGATGTGTTTCCAGGGGATTGTCAAGGTTAACTCTACACCAAGAGATAGAATGGTGATTATGTTGGTGCTAGGGACGGAACTAGGTCTAGGGCACTGTATTGAACAACTTTAGCAGAGTTGTAGGAACTAAAGGTTCAGTTATTGAGTAAGATGGTATTCTCTAAGGTGGATCTTCGATCTGATTATTACCAGCTGAAGATCAGGGAGAAGGATAAGCAGAAGATTGTCCTTTATATCATATATGGGCACTAGGAGTGTTGAGTCATGTCTTTTGGGTTTGGCTAATGCCCTAGTTGTTTTGATGGATAGATGAATAGGGTGTTCAAGAATTATTTGAATTGGTTTGTGATCGTCTCTATCGATGATACTTTGGTATACTCTCAGTGAGAGATTAGGCAAGGCCAAGGAATGACTTAGAGATCATGAGTTTCCTTGGATTAGCAGGGTATTACATGTGTTTGGTGGAAGAGTTCTCAAGGATTGTTACCTCATTGATAAAAAAAAGGTGATTGCCTATGCATCACATCAGTTGAATGATATGACCAGAACTAGAGTAGAGTTACTGGTGGGCCAGTTGGCCAACATTACGCTTTAGTTTACTCTTTTGAAGAGGAGTAAAGGAAACAGTTGAGTGACCCACAGATGGGAAAGATAAAAGGGGATGTCTTAGCTGGAATAGCTAAGGATTATATAGTGTCAGGCACGGGATTATTTATGTGTAAAGATCGGACTTGGGATTCAATGGACACTGGGATTAAATGGGAGGTTATGGATGAATCTAATACTACCCATTATTCTCTTCATTCAGGCACTAGAAGGATATATCAGGATCTAAAAGTTTTATAGTGGTGGCTTGGGATGAAGAGGGACATACCTCAGTACGTGGCAAAGTGCCTGGCCTGTTAGCAGGTCAAGGTAGAGTATCAGAAACCAGTAAGGTCATTACAGCCTTTGAGTATCCCAAAGTGGATGTGGGAGGACATCATGATGGATTTCGTGTTGGGGTTGCCCAGGATAATAGGCCAGTATGATTCATTCGAGGTTATTATGGACCGATATACAAATTCAGCTCACTTTTATCAGTGAGGACGAGCAATACAGTTGACAGTTATGTAGATCTCTGTGTGGGAGAGATAATACGCCCTCTTAAGACTTTGAGGTCTATCCTAATGGATAGAGACCCTATATTTACTTCCAAGTGTTGGGAAAGGTTACTGAAGGCGATGAGTATACAACTGGAGTACAGTACATCTTATTATCCTTAGACTGATGGTAACTCAGAGAGATTTATCCAGTTATTGGAGGGGCGCCTTATGAGATGTTGTATGGTAAGAAGTATATATCGCCCATTCACTGAGATCAGATAGGGTGAGAGGAAATATTTAGGTCCTGAGGTAGTTTAGAGGACCACTGAAGCTATGGAAAAGATTAGAGCTCGGATGCTTGCTTCTTAAGAATAGACAAAAAAGTTATGTTGATCTGATATACAGGAACATGGAGTTCCAAGTGGGAGACTAGGTCTTCTTTAGAGTATCACCATGCGAAAGGGTGAGGAGAAAAGGGCAAGTTGAGCCTTAGTTTTGTAAGACCGTTTGTAATCTTGGATAGGATCAGTCAGGTGGCCTAGAGATTTGCCTTATCTTCGGCACTGTCAGTCGTATACAATGTATTTCATATTTCCATGTTGAGGAAACATGTAATAGATGAGACTCATGTGTTGAGTTATGAGGATCTGGAACTGGAGGCAGAGTTATCCTATGAGGAATAGCCAGATCAGATTTTAACAGAAAGGATAAGGTTCTGAGGAACAAAACTATACCTTTGGTTAAGGTATTATATAGGAATAGTAATGTCGAGGGAGCGACATAGGAACTGGAATCAGAAGTCGAGATCAATATCCAAGGTATTCAGGTAAAATTTCGAGGATGAAATTCTCGTAAGGAGGGGATAGTTGTAACGTCCCAAATTACCTAATAAGGCTTAGGGCCTTGATTAGGGGACTAGGATGGAAAATTATGGAAATTATGTGATTATGTGATATATATATATATATATGTGTGTATCATTATATGATTATGTTAGTTATATTATAATATGACTTGATATACATGTTCAGGTGAATTAAATATGCATGTGGGCCCATTTCTTATAGAAAGGGCAATTTTCGTAATTTGGCCTGTTATGGGTATATTTGGCATATATATGTGATATATGTGTGGGACCACATCATTATGTGGGTATACTTTGGTTACTCGGCATGAGACGATCCTAGGGAGCAAGCAAGTGGGAAAGTCACAATGGGACTAATACTTGACTCAGGGTGAGTCAAGGGGTATTTTGGGTATTTAGTACATTACTGAGATATTGGGTAATAGGAATGAATATATGATGATAAATTAGGAGTTAGGGAGATCATGAGGAAATTCTAGGAATTTTGACTATTTTACCCCTGGGGATGTTTTTGGGACCCCAAGCCTTGGGTCTTACTTAAAGTTACTTAAGCTCTAAGTAACCTAATAGAAATACATATGTGTTCAAAACATTGTTTCTCTCTCTCCCGTATCCTTTTTTACCCTTCGTCGCATTTTTGAAGGAAACTTGAGTTTTCGAACTCGGATTCAAGCAAGGATATAGTCATAACGATTCCAGGAAAGATTGGAAGCTTATTAGCCAGAGGATTTAGCGATAAATGACATAATTAGAGGTAATTTAAGCTTTGAAAATCTGAGTTTCTGTTTCCTAAAATTTCTTAAGATTTTGAATTTGGATTTTACGTTGTGAGGAGTTTTTGAATGATTTGAAGCTTGGGTTTTGAGGATTTTGTGCCATTGAGATTATTGGAAACTTTGTCTTTGAGATTTGGGTATGTTTGGATAGGTTTTTGGAAGGATTTAAAATGGAAAAAATAGAGTTTTTTGCTGTGTTCGTGGTTGGGTCGCGACCCTTTTCTTGTGTGTTGTGGCCCAGGCTTATAGAAGGAGGAGGATTTGGTTGTTTGGGAACCTTGGGTCGCAACACCTTTTAGGCATTCCGCGGCACAGACAGAGAAGGGGTTAGCCCCTATTCTTGAGCAGGTCGCGACTCAGGTTTTTGGGTTCGCGGCCGAAAAGGGGAAAAATAGCCAAAATGGGTTTTTAGTGATGGGAACTTAAACCTAAGGGCTCGAGATCGATCCTACCACCCAGTTTGGTAGAATTCGACGTCCCAGAGGCTAGGACTCAATCCGAAAGCCTTTATTTACTCATTTTTTATGGGATTCTATAAAATGGTTGTGACTAGGTTATCGCTAGGGGCTCGAAATCAGGATCGTGCTCGAGGGTCATTTATTGGTAACCTGTGCTTGGAATAAAGGTAAGAAAACTGCACCTAGTATGTGATACATGTGATTATGTCTTGGCCTAAATATTGAATATAGAATTGATCAGAGCTTGAGTGTCTGTAAATGTGCATGATTATTATTATGCTTGTGAGTCTTGAATTGTTGAATATGAACATGAATAGGGCATGAACGCCTATGTAGCGTCCCAAATTTGCTAATAAGGCTTAGGGTCTTGATTAGCGTGCCTGGAGGGCAATAAGTGATTTATTATATGAATATGTGAATTTGATGAGTATGCGATTAGAATTGCATGTTTAGGTGAATTAAATATGCATGTGGGCCCCATTTGGTTATTAGGGGCATGTTTGTAATTTTAGCCCGTTGAGGGCCTAAATGTAATATTTGTGAATATTGTGATAATTACCACGTGCGGGTGGTGATATATTTGTGTTGCACGATCCGAGACAGTCCTAGGGAGCGGTTTAGGTAGAAAGTCACAATGGGGTCGAATACCCGACTCGGGGCGAGTCAAGGGGTATTTCGAGCATTAGACATTTTACTGGGTTATCAGGATATGAAAATAAATATTTTGATATATATTTTAAGCTAGAACGTTTATGAGGGAATATCGGGGAAATTTACCATTTTTCCCTCGGGGATGTTTTGGTACCCCGAGCCTTGGAGGTAACTTAAGTGACCTAGGTTAAGTAACACAAAACATAAGAAACACTCAGAATTTTCCTAAACCGGCCCTATCTTCTTCTCTCTTCCTCTTGTTTCCTCTAGACTTTTCCAAGAAACCCATTGAAGCTTAAGCAAGGTATTGGGGCTCTAAACTTGAGGATTAGCTCAGGTTCAACTTGTGGATTCAAGCAGAGGTTAAGGTAAGCTTTGAAATTGTGATTTTTGCCATTAAATTCTGTAGTTGTTGGCTGAGTTTTAGTTTTTTTTTAGTCTTGGAAGTTGAAGATTGAATTTTGGATTTGATGAGGTTTTAAGCTAGCTTTTTGTCAGGTTTTGTTGCTAGGACTATTCTAGAACTAATGTGGTGATTAAATTGAGTTGTTAGATTGATTTTGGGGTAAATTGGCTGGGTTTTGGTTGTAAAAATGGGGGATTTTCTGGGTTTGAAGGGTCAGGCCACGGCATTGTTCTTGGTGAGCCGCGACCCTCTAGAGCAAAATGGAGGCCAAGAAGAGGAGCGAGCCATGGCGCCCTATAGATTGGGCCACGGCGTGCATAGGCAAAAATGGGAGGCTGGGCTTCTAGTTGAGGTGGGCCGCGGCACAGGGCCTTGGGGCCGCGGCGCTTAGTGGGTTTTTGGACCCCGAGAGGGTTTTAGGCTCAAGAATCCAAAAGTTAAGGCTCGGGATGAATTTTATCACCCAGGTTGATAGAATTCAAGGTCCCGGTGACTAGAATTATAACCCAAAGTTATTTAATGGATTAGAACTTGATGGATGGATGTTGTGGACACGTTGTGACTAGGTTTTCAGTGAGGCTCAGACTAGGGGACTGTGCTCAGGATACTGGTGCTCGGAAAGCTTGGGACACAGGTAAGAAAACTACTGTACCCGTAGAGCGGGGCATGGCCCTATAATTTGTATTTTAGGGCACGGCCCTATGTGATTGTGTTGCAGGGCGTAGCCCTATTAATTATGTTTTTATTTGTTTAAGTATTTGTTAAGTTTATGATATATGTTGCATATCTATAAATGTACGGCAAGGGCCGAGAACGGCAAAGGTCGGGAATGGCGAAGGCCGAGAACAGCAAGGTTGAGTACAGCAAGGGGCCGGGAGCAGCGTTAAGCATGCGAAGTGCAAGTTGCCAGGATGAGACCCCTATCGGATACCTGGGATATCCTCACAGTGTAGACCGCAAACCCATGGGCTAGTAAAGCGCCTGGGACAGCATGGTCATTATGTGTTTAGCCTATTGGCGGCCTTGTTATATGTTGATTGATAGTTATGCATATGTTGTTTGCTTGTGTGGAGTTTTCTTACTGGGCTTCGGCTCACGGGTGCTCTATGGTGCAGGTAAGGGAAAGGGAAAGATCGATTAACCATGAGTACAGAGAGCATGAAGCAACCTGTACATGTTCGGCCTGCTTGGCTGCCACGGCCAGGGGTATTTTTGGGAGATGATGTGTACTAAACCTAATTTTGTCGTCTAGTCGACTTTAATTATATTTTGAGTTGTAAATATTTTTAAACAGTATTTTGAGATCCCAAATGTATAACGCTTTATAGTTTCAATGAATGACTACATTTTCAAATTATATGACTTTTATTATAGTTTAGCTACACTTTTAACCTAAAACCTCGATTAGCGAGTTAATTGCACATTTTAAACTCACTTAGTAACGACTCTAAGGAAGTAGGGCGTTATAGCCTAAGTATGTGCATGATTATGATTATGCTTGTGATTATGGATTAAGCATGTTGAATGCTTTTTATCTGGATATTTGACATATGATATATGTCTGTTTGCATTATCTTATTGAGAAAGGCTTGACTTATTAATCAAGGGTGGCAACAGCGCACTGAGCGCTGGTCGTTTTGGTTAGGCTAACTAGAAGCGCCAGTTACGCTTAAATAGAGGATAGGACTAAGGGACCCGAGGTGACTTATTAGTCCCATATCCTAGCATTGACTTATTAGTCAAGAACGACCTTAGCACGTTGAGTGCTGCTCAGCGCCAGGTACTCTTATATATAGGATAGGGCTAAGGGCCCCGGGGTGACTTATTAGTCCCATATCCTAGCATTGACTTATCAGTCAAGGTCGACAATAGCGTTGATCGCTGGTCATAAAGCATTGACTTATTAGTCAGGGACGACATTAGCAAGATGAGTGATGGTCATAAAGCATTGACTTATTAGTCAAGGACGACATTAGCACGGTGAGTGCTGGTCATAAAGCATTGACTTATTAATCAAGGAAGGCATTAGCACTGTGAGTGTTGGTCATAAGGCATTGACTTATTTGTCAAGGAAAACATTAGCACGATGAGTGCTGGTTATAAAGCATTGACTTATTATTCAAGGACCGCATTAACACACTGAGTGCTAGTCGTAAGGCATTGAATTATTAGTCAAGCATGGCGATAGCGCACTGAGCGCTGGTCAATATGATTTAGCCTAACTAGTAGCGCATTATATGCTTGACAGACCTATCGTTCGGGGAAAACTCAGCTTCAGATACGCAAGGTCAGCTCCAAAGTTGGTTATACAGAGGATAGGGCAAAAGGCCTCGGGGTGACTCATCAGTCCCACATCCTAGGGCGTTGAGCCATAATGATTACATAATCATGTATTTCGGGTATTAGGCCCCGATATGATTAATTGGTCATTTATCTAGGGAAATTGGCCCCATATGATATTATAGTCATTTATATGAACGGTATGCATGCATGATGTTATCCAAAAAATTGGCATTGATGATGTGGCAATTGATCCCTGGACACGTGGCTGACATCTGGAGGAACTCTGCTAGCGCATCGACCAGAAGACGTGTTAGAAGCAGTAAGCAGCCCAGTCTTACCTGCGACCAGTCTGGTCGATGGTTCCGCATGTAATGTAACATTACTGTGAAAATCTTTGTAAATCCCGAATTTAACTCACACAATCTCCTGAGTATCCGATTATTCGGGAGAGAATATCTGTAACGATCTTATGTAATCCCCCTTGAGCCTATAAATAGAAAAGGAGAGCTCAAGGAAGGGACTTTTGGGCTTTGGAATTATTGAAGATTAGAGTAATTCTCCTTGGAATATTGTATTGTTCTTCATAGGTCAGTGAAACTCATTGAACCCTTGTTCTTTGATCACTCCTTTGATTCTTATATCAATAACAGTCTAAGTGGACGTAGGTCATTACCAAATCCTGGGGCCGAACCACTATAAAATATCGTGTTCTTATTACTTTTCGCCATTTGATTCTTCTTAACATATTCATTCACATCAAGCATATTCCGACTCCGTGTCACTTGACCAAAATCTGGGTCAACATTCTGATGCTTTCATTGAGAGCTTAATTTATCATTGTTGAGAAAATCAATGGCGAAAACTGGAAGGAAAGCTGGACAGGCGGCCGCTGCTGTGCCATCAAACCCACCTCCTCCTCCCCCTGCGAGCGTGGCGGAGGATGAGCCACATCTAGACTTTGAGGAGGAAGCGATGGATGATGCAACTCTGAAGAGTACCCTGGGGGCGTTGCAGGAGGAGCTGGCTAGTCTGAAAGCCAGTCAAGAGACTGCTGCCGAAGTTGTGGTGCGGCAGCAGCAGGAGATTGAACGGCAGCGCGCGGAATTAAGCGAAAGGCAGGCGGAGATGGACCGCCGCCAGAGCGAAGCCATGGCAGCCCTTGAGGCGGCCTTGCAACTGGCAAGGAATCAGGCCGCACCTATTTCGTAGCCTGACCAACCTGTCAATGGGCCACCCCAGAGGGAACCTAATCCCAGCCCACCAATCCAGCCTTCGAGTCCGCAAAGGCCCGAGCAGCCTCAGGTGCCCCATGATGATGTCCCACTGGACCCTGAGGTGCAGCCACCATCCCAAGCTGGTCGCGGCAATCCCCTGCCACAAAGGCAGAATAGGGCCGAGCATCAACCTCGTAGTCCTAGACGCCGTAGGGGTGATGAGCCAAACCTACCGAACAGAGGTCATTATCCCCCTGGTAACAGGAGGGACTCAAAGTTGGGCTCTGCGGTCCGGGGCCCCCCACGGCATGATAATGCACGGGAACACCACGATCAGCGCAAGCCGCCCTCTAACATTCGGGACGTTTCAGCCAGGGACGGAAATCGAGGGAACAGTCAATCCCACCATAGCCAATCAAGGTTCAGAGATGGCCATGGATATAATGAGGCCGACTCAGGCAAGGGAAACATTGGTCGTAGGAATGAAGAAAGAGGTAAAGGCAGGAGCCAGGTACCTCAAGATGACCAGCCCAATAGACGGGACGCTGGGGGGCAGCCCAAGCAAAATAATGTCTTCAACCGGCTCGGGGGTAGCGAGAAGCGGAGAAAAGACGAAGACTTGCATGATGTACTCAACGATCGCCGCGAGCGGCATGGCGATAACCTCCCCACAGCAACAGATGCCACAGCGATTCCTACCGCTGTACAGGCCCAAATAGATGCCCTCAACCAAGCAGTGTAGCAGCTGGTCGGGGGAAGGACGTCGTATATCGACCACGATAGGAGGAAAGGCACTCCTTTTGTACAAAGGATAGCTAATGCAGAAACTCCAAGCGAGTTCAAAATGCCTACACTTCCAAATTTTGACGGGTACGGAGACCCAGTATCTCATGTCAATAAATTTGAGATACAAATGGACATTCAGAAAGTTCCCGAAGACGCTCGGTGCAGGATCTTCCCTGCAACACTTTCTGAAGCCACACAGGAATGGTTTTTTAAGTTCCCTCCCACAAGCATAGTTTCCTGGGAAATGTTCGTAAGGGAATTTTACAGACAGTTCTATGCAGGTTGTGTGCATCCGACCGAAGCAAACCAGCTGGTTGAAATTTGCCAGCAGGATGGAGAATCAGTGAAGGACTACATCCAGTGCTTTATGCGAGCGGCGGCTGGAGCGAAAATGGTGGGGGACGAAGGCAAAATGATGGCCATAACCGCAGGGGTTAAACGTCGTTCTCCCCTCTGGAAAAGTCTCCGAAAGGAAGGAGTAAGAACTACCCAGGAATTTTTGGACCGGGCTGATCGCTACATCATGCTCGAAGAAGCCATTGTCGACGATGGAAAGCCCTCAGGCAAGGATAAGAAGGCTTCCGAACCCGCCAAAGCCTCCAATGGGTCCAAGCCTAATGGCAACGGCAAAGGCAATGGGAACGGCAACGGCAATGGCAAGAATGGTGGAAAACGGTCGTATAATGAGCCTTCCACCTCCAACAATAAACGAGCCAAGGGTAATCGTTATGAACCTCGGTTCACTAACTACACTGCCCTCGTTGAGTCTCAGGGAGAGGTTTATCAGGCCACAAGTTCTAGTGTGCCTTACAAAAAACCTGGCCCCATTCGAAAGGATATTTCGAAGAGAGACACTACCAAGTTCTGTCGTTATCATAACGACTACGGACATGACACCAATGAATGCAACCAGTTGAAGGACGAAATCGAGTTCCTTATTAGACAAGGACACTTGAGAAGATACGTACGGGCCTCGGGAAATTCCCAACGAGAAGCTCCAGGTAGCAATGAGCAGGCGCCCACGCGCCAACGGTCGCCACCCTTACAGCCTACCCCCGTGACTAGCACACTCTTAACCATCTGTGGAGGCCCGCACCTCGCAGGCCTGCAACCAAATGATATACGGCTATTGTCCGTATATCATGAAATTGTCAACACTGGAACGCATGAAATTGTCCGTTAAGGACTTGGAGCCCTGCAACCAAATGATATACGGCTTCTCTGGAGAAGGACTCGCCCCAGCCGGATTAATCAAACTACCAGTGACGACGGGTACAGCACCTGCAACAAGAACATTACTCGCCACTTTTCTAGTGGTCGATTGTCCTTCAGCGTACAATGCCGTCATTGGGAGGCCTATACTGGTTGATCTACGAGCCGTCATCTCTATGTGGCACTTGGCCATGAAGTTCCCAACAGACGCGGGGGTAGGACGCATGTTGGGGAACCAGAGAGAAGCCAGGGAGTGCTACAACGCCTCAATCACAAAGGCGAAGAATGGAACGCAGAAGAGCACTACCTCCGATAGGTTGCAGATGACATTTGATACACAAGCCCAATCCGGTGATGAAGTCACCAAATAGGGTGTTGCCCAAAGTGAGGATAGAGACTTAGATCCTCGCTTTAGGGATTTTGAAGAAAACGTTGGACCCGTCGAGGACCTTGAGGAGGTCCAACTCGACGAAAAAGACCCGACCAGAGTCGTGAAGGTTGGGAAAAACTTAGAACCTACCACGAAGCACGTACTGGTGGAATTTTTGCGAAAGAACCAGGAGGTTTTCGCCTGGTCACACAAAGACATGGCTGGGATAGATCCTGCAGTCATCAGCCATGTCCTGAATATAGACAAGACATTTTCACCCGTGCAACAAAAGAGAAGGTTGCTCGATAAGGATAGATCGAGAGCCTTAAAAGAGGAAGTTGAAAGGTTAAAGGAGAATGGGTTCATCAGGGTGGCATTTTATCCATCGTGGGTCTCCAATCCAGTGCTAGTTCCCAAGCCAAACAGCAAATGGCGAACCTGCGTGGATTTTACAAACCTCAATAAAGCCTGCCCAAAGGACTGCTTCCCACTCCCAAGAATCGACCAGCTGGTCGATGCAACTACAGGGCATGAAATCCTCTCGTTCATGGATGCGTATTCAGGCTACAACCAGATTAGCATGCATCCCCCCGACGAGGATCACACCAGCTTTCGGACCGATACGGGTTTATACTGTTACAATGTAATGCCCTCCGGACTGAAAAACGCAGGTGCGACTTACCAACGGCTAGTCAACCACATGTTTAAGAAGCTGATCAGAGTAAACATGGAGGTATATGTGGACGACATGCTGGTAAAGTCTAAAAAAGGAGAAGGACATGTAAGGGATTTACAAAAGTGCTTTGATGTATTGAACAAATACCAAATGAAGTTAAATCCCCTTAAATGTTCCTTCGGAGTTGGATCAGGGAAGTTTTTGGGGTTTATTGTAAATTCGAGAGGAATCGAGGCCAACCGCAACAAGATAAAAGCCCTGATCGATATGAAGTCACCAGAAAGGATCAAAGATGTACAAAGTTTAACCGGGAGAATCGCAGCCCTAAGTATATTTATTTCGAAATCAACAGACAAGTGCGTCCCTTTTTTCAATCTACTTAGGGGAAATAAGAAGTTTGAATGGACAGGAGACTGCGAGCAAGCATTCCAAGCCTTGAAAGCCCATATGGCACAACCTCCCATCTTATCAAAGCTTATCAAAGGAGAAAATTTGTTTATTTACCTGGCGATTACTGAAGTTGCTGCTAGCGCGGTACTAGTGCGAGAGGAAAAAGGCGTACAAAAGGCAGTCTATTATGTCAGCAAGAGACTGATCGGGGCAGAATTGAGATATCCACCAATCGAGAGATTAGCATATTGCCTAATCCTGGCCTCTAGAAAGTTGCGCCCCTACTTTCAAGCCCATCCTATTACAGTTCTAACCAACCAGCCCCTTCGACAAGTCCTCCAAAAACCAGAAGCGGCTGGACGATTATTAAAATGGGCAGTCGAACTGGGGCAGTTCGATATAACTTATTCACCGCGAGCAGCAGTCAAGGGACAAGTTTTGGCTGACCTTATTGCAGAGTTCATCAAACTCCCAAATAGCGAGCAGTGCAAACAGCCTAGTGTGCTTGAGCCTCAAGAGAAAGCCCCTTCGTGGAAATTATTCACGGACGAATCGTCTAACGAATCCCACGCAGGAGTGGGAGTAATATTGATAACGCCGGAAGGGCATCGATTTCACTGCGCTATTAGGTTCAACTTCACCGCGTCAAATAATGAAGCTGAATACGAAGCACTCCTCGCTGGATTGAGGATGGCGAAAGATATGAGCATAAAGACGCTTGATATTTACAGTGATTCACAGCTGGTGGTGAATCAAGTTCTAGGAGAATATCAAGCACGAGGCTTAAAAATGGTGGCCTACTTGAATTAAACAAAAGACTTGCTAGCCCAATTCATGGAGTACACCCTTCAGAAAATTCCACGGGATCAGAATTCAAATGCAGATGCCTTAGCCAAACTCGCGAGCGCAAAGGATGCTGACACTTTGAACATTGTGCTGGTGGAAAGACTGAGTAAGCCAAGCATACAAGCGGTCGAATCCAGTATGGAGATTCGAATGGAGGATACATGGATGGCACCTTATTTGGAGTATCTGAAAAATGGTACGCTACCAACGGATAGAAACAAAGATAGAACTCTACAAAGGCGAGCTGCTAGGTACATACTGGTCGATGGTGTTATGTACCGAAGAGGATATTCCTTGCCACTACTCAGATGCGTTACACCGGAAAAAACTAAGGAACTCATGAAAGAGGTGCATGAAGGCTTCTGCGGGGATCACGCTGGGGGGCAGAGTTTGGCAAAGAAGATTCTAAGGCAAGGCTACTTCTGGCCAACTATGAACGAGGATTCGGTGGAGTTTGTACGAAGATGCGATAAATGTCAAAGGTTCTCCAAGATTCCACGAGTAGCTCCGAACGAATTAAAACAGATGCAAAGTCTGTGGCCTTTTACAGTATGGGGGATAGATTTGATTGGATCCCTACCTATAGGGAAGGGCGGAGTAAGTACGCAGACGTAGCAGTCGATTACTTCACCAAATAGGCCGAATCTGAACTGCTCGCTACCATCACGACCAAGAAAGTTCTTGACTTTGTTATCAAGAACATTGTATGTCGATATGTCTTGCCTAGAAAGATAGTTTCAGACAACGGAACCCAATTTGACAGCGAATTTTTCACCGATTTCTGCGAAAGACATGGAGTTATCAAAAGCTTTTCTTCAGTTGCACACCCCCAAGCGAATGGCCAGGTCGAAGCCGTGAATAAAACTCTTAAAGATACCCTGAAGAAGAGACTTGAAGAAGCTAAGGGAGCGTGGCCGGAGCAGCTGCCTGAAGTCCTCTGGTCGTATAGAACGTCTCACGGAACAGCGACAGGACATACCCCATTTTCCTTAGCCTACGGAAATGAGGCGATGTTGCCTGTCGAATTAGATCCCCCCTCACATCGACGATCAACATACGACCAAGACCAGAACAACCAACTGATGATGGAATCCCTAGACTCGATTGACGAGATACGGGAGAAAGCCAACTCCGAGTTGCTGCGTACCAGAAAAAAGTCGCCCGGTACTTTAACTCCAAAGTTAAAGAAAGAAAATTCAATGTCGGAGATTTGGTGCTACGACGAGTTTTCTTAAACACCCACGACCCCACTTCTGGAGTACTCGGACCTAATTAGGAAGGACCTTACCAGATTGAAGAAGTCCTTCATCTGGGCACCTACATACTTGCACGCTTGAACGGAGATCTCGTTCCACGTTATTGGAATGGAGAACACCTGCGCAAGTACTATCAGTGAACAGTCCTTTTTAAAGGACTGGCTTGTATTAAATTTTACTTTTTACAAGTTTAGTAAAGAGGGTTAGCCACGCTGTATGGCTAATCGCTCGTATATGTAAGATTCTATTTTAGAATCACTCGTAAAGACATGTTTAGTCCATTATTAATACGAGATTATAAGGGACTGTGCGCAGCCAGTCATTCTTGCCAACCTTTGTGAATTTATATTTACAAGTATTTGTTCATTACGTGTGTTGTTTTCCTGTATTATAAGTATTACTTTTTCTCCCAAGCAGAAATGTTCGAACAGGTCGTGGTCAAGGCAAGTGACCAAGGACCTAAAGCTCCTCGATCACTTGGGGGGCATATAAGGCACATCAATAGCAAAGCATACCATGAGGTATGTAAACACATGAACAAAATGAGTGAAAGCATGCTAAGGTACTTAGAGTATTTTTCAAAATTTATATTCTGTTAAATCAAGCCAAAGTACTATGCTAAGTTCGGTCATACGAACAAATGTTATAATAAATAAAAATGTTATAGCATCATGATGTAATCTCTTACACCGCAAGCATCACTGCTTGAATGTAAATGTTCAAATAAAAGAAAAGGTTTGCTGCCCATGCAGCAAATTCAAAAAAGGAATTGTCTTTACATCACGACCCGTGGGTCGTATAATCAAAAGAAAGAAAAAATATTAAAAAGCTCAAGAGGCATTGGGAGCAAGAGGGTCTTTATCAGCATTTTGGTTGGCAGCATCCTCAACAACTCCTTCTTCCTCTACGCCAGCAATACTTGGGGAAGCAGGGACCCTGGTTCTTGCCTCCTCTTTAGCCAGTTAAGCAGTGCAGCGAGCCAGCTCAGCAGTCCTGACATCTTCTGAAAGATAGCTGAAGTCGGCACCCTGATTGTGTTTCCAGAAATTGTAAAAACACTGGAGTGTCGTCCTCTTATATCTTTCCAGATTCTTGGAGTTGTCAAGCTCCAGCTGCTTTACTTTGCCCTCAAGAGTAGCAATGGCCTCGTCTTTGGACTTATGCTCCTCTTCCAATCTCTTGACTTCGCGATACTAGGTGCGGCTGGCATCTTGATACTCCTCCCTCTGCTTTATTATAGCTGCCTTCGTAGCTTCATCCTCTGATAGCTTTGTCACCGCGGTATCCCTCTAATGAGCCAGTGCCTCCAACTCCTTTGTGTGCCTGGCCTATGCAACCAAAAGTTCCTCGGCTGCCTTCACCTGGTGCCTCTCGATGGCCTTTGCCCGAGCCTGTTCAATGGTGGCTTGGGTGCGGGTACGAGCAGCAGTTGCAGACAGCAAAGCCTGAGGACAGAAGATAAAGTTAGAACCTATTACAAAGAATAAAAGACTAAGGCCTAAGAGATAAAGAGGCACTTACGCTGGCTATTTCGTTCAGAGTCCTGTTCAGGATTTGGTCGACTGCCATACTCTCTGCCTCGACCAGTGCATTTTTGACGCAGTCGTTCTTCGCGATGTGCGCGAGGCGGTCTTTAGCTGCTCGTAAGGCATGGCTCGAGAGTTTGGCCCCAAGAGCTTCTTCCCGCTTGTCTTGTTCCCTGGTGGGCGCAGCCGGAGGGTTCGGCGGGGGAGGAGGAGTCTGCTTCTCAGCAGGAGCCGGAGGATGAGTAGAAGTTTGCCCAGCTGGCACGTCCCTGGGAGCGTCTTCTGTTCGACTCTTCTTGGCCGGTCTCTGGCTTGTTTCGCCGGCCTGTCTCCTTGACGACTTTCGCCGGAGCTGAGGAACTTCCTCTTCCTCCTCAGCATTGTATAGGTCGAAGACGTTGGGAGTGGCCATATCTGCATACAAGTAAAAACATACAGAGGTTAAGACAGAGGCAGATGAAAACTCTATATTCAACGGAAAAGAAGGTCACAAAGTTAATACCCGAGCTACAACTACTGGTCGCTATACTATTGACTCTATTAGTCACACACTATCTGGCATGAAGAAGTCTGGCCCTAGATTTGGAGTATATGTAAAGTTGCCCTCCCCGTCAAACAAATGACAGGGAATTGGCAAGCTATTTAAAAGCAAAATAACTTTACCATTTTCATCAGAGGATTCCCCCAGGTCCAAAACTGGCTCTTTGGCCTTTTGTTTCCCCTTGCCTTAGGGAGCAGAAGGCCTTTCTGCAGAAGGATTGCCCGTGGGCTCCATGATTGTAACCCCCGTCGGCCTCCTTCGAGGAGGGGACGCAGGAGGTTGCTGCTCGAGAACCCCCTCGGCAGTGGCATCAGCTACCACAGACCCTCTTGTTTCGTGGCGAGGAGCCAGGAGGCTAGACAGCCTCAGGTTTTCATCAGTAACCAGGGACTTGACGCTTTTTTCTGCGTCTGTCATCCTAGCCAGTCTATTGGACCTCAACACCATGTCTGGTGTTGGGGTCGGACGTAACCATGGGCCTGAAAGACAAAGTACAGTTTGAGAAAAATGAAAGGAAACTCCTTGATTAAAAGTATCGACCAGTCAAAGACGGTACTTACCTCCTCGGGTGAAGGCCAGGTTGTTGCTGGTTATGTCCGGAGTAAGGAAGTACTCCTTACTGTACTGCCCCACGTTAGAAATATGCGTAGTGTCACTCAGGAACGTCCGGTTTGTCTCCTGGTGACAGGGGTGGAAGAAACCCCTCCCATATTGTTGCGGGTTGGATTTAAGGTCGAAAAGATAATTGACCTCGTGGGGAGTAGGTTCTGGCCATTTTTTAAGTTTGTACAGGATATAGAGTGCGATCAGCATTCTATATCCGTTTGGAGTAATTTGGAAGGGGGCGACATCGAAATAATTAGCCACCCCCTGGTAAAAAGGATGTAGAGGGAGGAAAGCCCCCGCCTCTATGTAATACCGAGACCAGGCGCTGTATATACCTCCGGGGAGGTTAGCCCTTTGGTCTGCGGCAGGAATTTTGATGGAAACCCCTGTGAGGGGATACTTCTTGAAATAGTTAGCAACCATCCAAAGGGTCACTACGCTAGTCGGGGAAATATACCACTCGAAATCAGGCAGATTCTGATGGCGAGGGCGGGCTCTAATTTGGATATTAGGGTCAGGAACAGGATTGTTTCGACCGCTGGTCGAGGGAACCCTAGCCTGCGAATCAGGCTGAGCAGGAAGGTTTGGACTATCATCGAAGTTAGGTCTTTTCTTGCCTACGGCTTTGGAATGAGCCATTTGAGGAGGAGAAGGACGAGGTCTGGATGAGGATCGAGAAAAAGGAATCTCGTGGATTCGGGCGGCCGGTTGTTCTTCGCCTTCAAGCAGCTGGGTGAGAAGATCGTCGTCGATTGGCCGTTCACCTCCCCACAAATCTGGCATCAATGTCTGCAAACAGAAGAATGGGGAGGTGAGGATGGAGAATTTTTAAAGGCTTTTTAGAATAACGCTGGTCGAGTATAAAAGCCAAACTTTTATACAACAGCATTCTAACAAAAAGCTAAATTTGTCCACATGAACAGTTTGAAAACGGATCAAACGGTTAAAGTAAAAAGTTTTTCAAAAAAGCTTTTTCAACTCCCCTTAGGGCGGGAAAAACCTATTTTCCAACTAGCCTAAAGATCGAATTTTTACTTCGATTTTACGTCCTAAAAGTACGATCCTAACTATCAAACTAACTCGTAAATCTTTTTACCCACAAGCATCTCAAACCAGAAACAGATGAACTCAAACAGTCGACATACATAAGCATGCATTGCGAAAATACGAAACATAAAAATTCGAAGACTTACCAGAAAAAAGATCGTTGAGAAGAGTAGAGAGTCTTCGGAAGTCAAGGTGCTTTCAAAATGAACTTGGAAGGTGCAGAAGGACGGTTTCTGGGAGAAGACGAGAGCTCTGGTTTTAGGGTTTCTGGAAAGAGTAGTGGCGTGCGTAAAAAGAAAAGGAAGATTTCGAAGATATTATATAAGTTTGTCTGTGGCATTAAAAAGGTGTAATCATCAGTTTCCCTTTTTCGAAATATGGGGAAGAGGAATGGCCGCCGAATTATTTCTGGGGAACTGAAAAGTCATGATTAGACAGGAGTATGTTGCTTTTTCCAAGAACACACGAAGAGTTCTGACACGTAAGGCAGGGTTACCGAAGGGTCGTTCGCTCAAAAGTTTATTTATTGCTCGTAATAAATAAACTTGGGGGGCAAATGTTATCCAAAAAATTGGCATTGATGACGTGGCAATTGATCCCTGGACACGTGGCTGACATCTGGAGGAACTCTGCTAGCGCATCGACCAGAAGACGTGTTAGAAGCAATAAGCAGCCCAGTCTTACCTGCGACCAGTCTGGTCGATGGTTCCGCATGTAATGTAACATTACTATGAAGATCTTTGTAAATCCCGAAGTTAACTCACACAATCTCCTGAGTATCCGATTATTCAGGAGAGAATATCTGTAACGATCTTATGTAATCCCCCTTGAGCATATAAATAGAAAAATAGAGCTCAAGGAAGGGACTTTTGGGCTTTGGAATTATTGAAGATTAGAGTAATTCTCCTTGGAATATTGTATTGTTCTTCAGAGGTCAGTGAAACTCATTGAACCCTTGTTCTTTGATCACTCCTTTGATTCTTATATCAATAACAGTCTAAGTGGACGTAGGTCATTACCAAATCCTGGGGCCGAACCACTATAAAATATTGTGTTCTTATTACTTTTCGTCATTTGATTCTTCTTAACATATTCATTCACACCAAGAATATTCCGACTCCGTGTCAATTGACCAAAATCTGGGTCAACACATGAATATGGTTATTATTGCTAGGCATGCTTATTATGATTTGGTCAAATATTGTTAACTGCTTATGAGAATATTTAAGTTTTCTTGTTGAGCCTCGGCTCATGGGTGCTATATGGTGCAAGTAAAGGGAAAATAAAGTTGGACCATCCTTGAGTTGGAAAGCTTAGGTGATGATGTGTACATATGCATTTGCTTGACCACCACAATCGAGGTTTTAAAGAGGAACTAGGGTCAAACCCTATTTTTCGCTTAGGTCGATTGGTTGTAACTCTTTTATTGTAATTAACCTTTTAAATGTATTTTGCGATCTCATGTATATAGTAAATGTTTTAGTGAAACTTTTGTATCTTTGACTAAAAAATTTAATCCTAACCCATTGATCGCGTTTAGTTACATGATTATTGCCAAATGACTCATTTAGCGAGTTTCGCATTATTTAAAATACACAGTGTAATGGTCCCTGAGTAGTAGGGCGTTACAATAGATATGTCTTCAATCTTCAACATCCTCTCTTCTCTTGTATTTTTCTCTCCAAGAACATGCTCTCCACGTTCAGATCCGATCTATTATGTATCCCCAAAGTAAATAATCAAAATCCCCTAAATTCTAGTTTAAAAATCACTTTTATAGGTTGTAATTGCGACTCCCCGATCTCACATCGAAAAACCCCATGAGATTAGAAAAGCGAACAAATCTATGGCCTTACGTAAGTCTCTGCCGTGCCCACATCACTTACTCCCAATCTCATGCCAACGCTTGCAGATCTCACAACAGCCCCTGAAGATCTCACAGCAAGGCTCCTGTAACTCACAATTGAGATTTTGGTTTTCCTAATCAGACGTTGTTCAGTAAAATGCACATAACTTATTAATCCAAACTCCAAATAAGATGATTCAACATGATTTAGAAAGCAAAGAAAGGACTCTAAAATGTCTACTGTTGGGAATAGTGCCCTTAAAGCAACTTTAGTTGACAAATGGTTTAAATGAAATAAATAATTGAATTATTATATATATAGACTATGTCTGATATTATATGATAATATTAAGTGAATATCAGAAAATTCTAAAGTTTATCTATGTGGTCTTAATCTTATATTGGTATGGGAGGATTGAGATTAAGATAATAAATTTAAATAGTTCACAGTAAAGTAAAGTTATGGAATCTTTAGATTAATTACTGCTAGTACGGTGCACTAGTATTATAAATACATGTGACCTAGATCCGAGTTACTAGTGTAGTAGGACACTTTAGTGGAGGTACTTTGCATGCTTAGAGTATGTAGAATTGGACGAGATGTGATTTGTTAATGTTATCCCTCAAGAATACGAGGATGACGTGGCGAATGAGAATGCGGCACGTGACATCACAAATTAGGGAAAAACGACGAAGTATTGAGAAAAGACCAACGGGCAAAAAAGATAGGTCCAAGACCTATAGGGAACTCGACCAAGCATAAATCCCCTATGGGTGGTCAGCCTAACCCCTACCCCTAGGGGTAGTCGGCCCCAGCAGGCCCAAGAGCCCTAGGGGTGATCGGCTTGATCCCTACCCCAGGGTTGGTCGGCCCCAGTATGTCCAAGGACCCCTAGGGGTGGTCGGCCTAACCCCAACCCCTAGGGCGGCCTGACATGCTCAAGAACCACCTAGGTGGTCGGCCCACCCTATTCTTCATAGGGTGGTTGGCCTAAACCATTAAGTACACTTCACTGAAAAATACTCACTCTCATTCAAACTAAGATCAACAAGCCTAGCACCCAGAGGATCAATAGGTCCAGCACCCAGTGTTCACAGGCCCAGGCCCCAAGCTCTGGTCGTCGGGCCTAGCACCTAAACCCCATATACCAATAGAGATTTAACATTCTTCTCAGAGGTTTCTATCATGCATTATCCACCACGATCTAGAGAAACAACGAGAAGACCCACGATCTCATAATCATGGGGAGGTGGACACGTATCTCCACTACTTAATAATCGTGTACCAAACCACGATCCTAGTATTATTGGTCATGTAACAGCCCATGGGTACTATAAATAAAGGACCCAGGGCTTCATTTCAAAGGATCTATTTTTCTAGAATTTTGGGAGAAAAATCTTTCTGACGAGTGAACTCATCAGTTCGTACTTGTAACTGTCGAGTAATTTAATACTAAAGGCTAAGTGGATTAGGTTATTACTGTTCCTCAGAACAGGGCTGAACCACTATAAAATTTCTATGTGTTTGCTTAAGATAATCATACTCTGTCATTTATTCTATTTATTTCGTTCAAAGGTATCATATATTGTACATACGACCATTGGCCAATTTCACAGGTCAACATTTTGGTGCTTTCATTGAGAGTACGAAATCAAGAAACACATTTTCATCAGGGATTCCACCACCCAGGATCCCATAGATCCCATTAACGAACCTCAGGTGGAGGTTGGAGATCAACCTGATGCCGAAGATCCACAAGATGCTCACCAGGAGGAGATGGCGCAATTTCTGGCGAGGTAGGAGGCCTTTGCTGCAGAAATTGCCCTCCAGAGGGTGACTATGGAACAACAACGACGGGAGATAGATGAGCAGGTCCATAGAATGATCTTGATGGAGCAGGAAGCTGACCAGAGACACCAAGAGGTTGTTGTGGCCTTGGAGGCGGCTACTTAGTTAGCCTGAGCTAACGCTGAAGCTGTTGCTCAGGCGTTGAGGGAGGCTTAGGCCAAAGTAGCAAGAATGCGAGACAATAGTAAAAGAGAGTCCTAGGGGAGGAGTAGGACCTCCAGGACACTCTCATAACCACTTTCCCAGAGACAGGATAAAAGGCACATTCCAAGACTGCCTCCTCCATGACTAAGAAGAATAAAACTTCATCTCGGAGTAGGAATATTACCAACACGAAGTCCCCCTCCCAGGGGGACCAACGAAACAACGTAGGAGGTGAAGGTCAAACATCTGAGAGGCGTGACAGGAATGGAAATGGCCACTCAAAATCTCAAAGTCATGTAGGAGGAGAGGCTCAGGGGCAGGGTCACACCGACAGGGGCAAGGCGAACCCACCGCCCCTACACCCTTAGTCTTGTAAGGGAAAGGAATCGATGAATAACATTAATACTGTGTTCGATAGGCTGGGGAAAGATGCGAAACCTTAGGATTTGAGGGAGGTCATCAATAGGAGAACCAGCACTCAGGAGGGGGTACCAGGGACATCTACCCCACCTGGAGCAATGATCCCACCAGCAGTGCAGGCTCAAATAGATGCACTCATTATGGTTGTTCAGGGTCTAACAAAGAAACCTTCAAATATCGAGCTGGCTCATAGAAGTGGGAGTCCTTTCAGTGCCAAGATCCAAGCTTCCCAACCACCACCGAAATATAAGACCTGAAACATCCTACATATACTGGGAAGGAGGACCCAGTATGGCACATTGGGAAGTTCGAGGATCAGATGGAGTTACTCAGTGTGGAGCATGATTATAAATGTAGGGTATTCCCTACCACTCTCTCTGACTTAACTCAGGAATGGTATTGGAAATTCAAACCTTGATCTAGCACTTTCTGGGAGCAATTCAGGAAGGAATTCTGCAAGGTCTTTAGTGCTGGGCGGATTCAACCGGTTTATGCCAATCAGTTAGCTCACATCAAGCAAGGGAAAGATGAATCCTTGAAAGACTACATTCAAAGATTGATGAGAGAAGCAAACCGAGAATCCACAGTAGGAGATGAAGGGAAGTTCGCTGCCATCTCAGTAGGAATAACTTATCATAGTCCCTTGTGGGATAGTATACACAAGAACCCTATCAACACCTTGCAGAAGTTCCTGGACCAAGTCGATAAATACATGAAGCTAGATGATGCTATCATGAAGGAAGAAAAAGGCATAAACCATCCAGCCACTATCAAGGCAAATAAAAATGGCGCAAACCTTCAGGGCGGTAGTGGGGGCGACATTAAGAAGAGGAATACCTCAGGGGCCGAGCAGGGTGGAGAAAAGAAAGCTAAGTCAGTACCTGCCGACAAACAAGCTAAGCATCAACCCTACCAGCCCAGGTTCACCAATTATACCATCCTAATAACATCAAGGGCTGAGATTTACTTGGCAACATACCAGGAGGTACCATACCGAAAGCCACCACCCTTGCGTTGAGAAGGAAAGAAGGACAAGAATAAGTTTCGTCATTTCCATAATGATTATGGGAATGATACAAATGAGTGCAAACAATAGAAGGATGAAATAAAGTTTCTTTTTCGATCAGAAAAACTCTAGGAGGTACTGAGGCGAGACCAAAACCCCAAGCAAGAATCCAGAATTCCGAAGGCAGAGGAGTCCACCACTGGAGCTGGCAGCTGTAGACATAACACTGGATACCATATGTGGAGGGCCTCACATAGCAGGCAACAGTAACAATGCTTGTGAGAGATATGCAAGGACCCTCAGACATGAGGTAGGGGAGTCTTCCCAGTGTATGGCAGTCAAGGAGTGGTCTCCAAAAATTACAAAGTATGAAAGTGAAACTCTCACTTTTAAAGAGGATGACGCCAGGCACGTGAGGTACCCCCACAATGACCCTTTGGTCCTTACCATTCAAATCGCCAATGCCCAAGTGAAGAGATGCTTGGTGGATACGGGAAGCTCAGTAGATATCATCTACAAATCATCCCTCGAGAAGATGAAGCTCACGGTCAAGGACCTGACACCATGTTCCCAAGTGATATATGGGTTCACAGGAGATTGCCTAGCACCAGCAAGAATTATTAGACTACCAGTCACGGTGGGGGATGCCCCGAGGCACGAGACTGTGATGACAGCGTTCCTGGTGGTAGATTGTACATCGGCTTACAATGTAGTGCTCGGGAGACCCCTCTTGATGGTGTTACATGCAGCAGTATCTATCTGGCATCTATCTTTGAAGTTCCCCACAAGCCCAAGGCAAGGATGCGTACAGAGTAACTAAAGGGAGGCATGAAATGCTATAATGCGTCAGTGGTCAAGGCAAAGAAAGGACCATGCGTAAACAACATGATAGTAACCTGCTGGGAAGAAGGTGAAAGAACTGATGAGGTTGTCAACATGGAAGTTGGCGTTGAAAGAAACACTCTACTGGAGCTGAGGGCTCCTTTAACGAAGATTTGTTATTATACCAAGTTTCCCAAAGCGAGGGAAACGACATCAATCCTTGCTTTGGGGATGACGTCATGGGGGTAGGACTAGTCAAAAATCTTGACGAAGTCCTTCTAGATAAGGAGGACCCGACTAGAGTAATCAAAGTCAGGAAAGAGTTAAAGGTGGAAATTAAGGCACGTTTGGTGGAATTTTTGAAGAAAAACCAGGATGTCTTTGCCTGGTCACATAAGGACATGGTTGGAATTTCTCCATCTATGATAAGTCATGTCCTCAATATAGACAAGAACTACCCACCAGTGCAACAAAAAAGGAGACTGCTTGACAAAGAATGATCTCAAGCCCTGAAGGAGGAGGTCGAGCGGCTCAAGGAAAATGATTTTATAAGGGAGGCCCACTACCCTGATTGGGTATCAAACCTCGTGCTGGTCCCAAAGCCAAACGGGAAGTGGAGAACATGTGTGGACTTCATAAATATGAACAAGCCCTGCCCCAAAGACTGCTTCCCACTACCCAGAATAGACTAACTAGTCGATGCAACGACAGGACATGAAATACTCTTATTCATGGATGCGTATTCTGGTTATAATAAAATAAGTATGCACCCTCCCGACGAGGAACATACCAGCTTCTGGACAGACAAGGGATTGTAATGTTATAAGGTGATGCCATTCGGCTTGAAGAACGCAGGAGCCACCTACCAGCGTTTAGCGAATGGCATGTTCTGAGACTTGATCGGCAAAAATATGGAGGTATACGTCGATGACATGTTGGTCAAGTCCAAAGAAGCTGGAGGGCATCTTCAAGACTTGGAGGAATGCTTTGCAATACTTAGAAAGTATAACATGAAGCTAAACCCTCTCAAGTGCTTGTTTGGAGTTGGTTCTGGTAAGTTTCTCGGATACATAGTCAATTCTCGTGGAATCGAGGCTAAACCGGAGAAGATCAAAGCATTGATCGACATGAATTCACCTACCACCATCAAAGAAGTGCAAAGCTTAACCGGGAGGGTAGCTGCCCTCAGTAGGTTCATATCAAAGTCTATGGACAAATGTGTTCCTTTCTTTAACTTACTGACGGGCAGCAAGAAGATCCAATGGACCGAGGAATGTGAGGAAGCTTTCCAAGCCCTGAAGGAGTACCTCACCCAACCTCCCATCCTAGCGAAGCCAATATATGGTGAAGTACTATTCATCTATTTGGCAATCACCGAGCATGCAATCAGTGTTGTTTTGGTAAAGGAAGAGAACATGGTACAACACCATGTATACTATATCAGTAAAAGGCTAGTAGGTGTAGAGTCTAGGTATCCCCCTCTTGAAAAGCTAGCCTATTGTTTAGTAATCTCCTCTCGAAAGTTGTGTCCATATTTCCAAGCTCACTTGATCCGAGTCCTGGCCGATCAACCGCTAAGATAGGTTCTTCAAAAATTAGAGGCCTCGGGACGATTACTCAAGTGGGCAGTGGAACTAGGTCAATTTGATATCACTTATCATTCGAGGACGGCAATAAAAAGACAAGCATTGGCAGACTTCATAGTCGAAGGCACCAACCTTGAAGACCTTCCTACCAATCGGAGAATGGAGATACCGAGAAGGAAGAAGATACTGATGTATGGAAGCTATATGTTGATGGAGCATCCAATGAATACAACATAGGCACAGAAATCGTATTGATCACTCTGGAAAATCACCGAATCCTTGGCAGAAAGAAACATAGCCGAGCAGCATGCAAATGTATTATTTTTTTAATAATCAATGTAACAGCCATTGTGCTTCAATGAATGAATGAATTTAATTTCTTAAGTTTCACTTAATTCTTTAAATTTCTTTCAACGAGGGACTTGTCCTATAGACATATCAACCCCATCAGATCATGCTCGATTCTGGTCCTTGAGGGACCTATCGACCCATATGACCCAAAAGAGAGACCGCCAAATTGATGGACCATGTTCGATCTTGGTTCTTAAGGAGCCTATTGACCCATAAGATCAAAATGAGAGACTGTTCCGAGGACCTTGTCGCCAAACTATTTGATCATGTTCGATCCTAGTTCTTGAGGAACCTATCAACCCACATGATCAATAAGAGAGACATGTCCTAGGACCTTATCTCCACATTAATGGATCATGTTCGATCTTTGTTCTTGAGGATCCTATCGACCCATAAGATCCAAATGAGAGACTGGTCCGAGGACCTTGTCGCCAAACTATTTGATCATGTTCAATCCTAGTTCTTGAGGAACCTATCGGCCCACACGATTAACAAGAGAGATAAGTCCTAGGACCTTGTTGCCAAATTAATGGATCATGTTCGATCTTTGTTCTTGAGGAGCCTATCGACCCATAAGATCCAAATGAGAGACTGGTCTGAGGACCTTGTCGCCAAACTATTTGATCATGTTCGATCCTGGTTCTTGAGGAACCTATCGACCCATACGATCAACAAAAGAGACTGGTCCGAGGACCAGGCACCATTATTTGATCACGTTCGATCCTAGTTCTTGAGGAACCTATCGACCCATACGATCAAAAAATAAAACACTGGTTTGAAGGCCAGTCGCCATCATTGGATCATAATCGAATTTTGTCCTTAAGGGACCAATCGATAATTTGATTTAGGACTCGTTACAGGCTCGATTAGCCCATCTAGACCCAGTTGGTCCAACTTAGACACTTCTTTCTACAATCATTATAACGAGTACATGAGAGATTACGTAGATCATGATCAACACTTGCTACACAATATTCATCTGTGTATAGGTATCATTACTACTGAGTATGAAACCATCACCCGACTACCAATGAGTGACAAGCATTTGCTGCTTGCATCATTGGGTGAAAAGGATAGTATTATGTGTCTAAATGCTTGAAGCCAGGCATGGTCAAGTAGCAAGTGACCAAGGCTTTTAAACCCATGATCACTTGGGGGGCATATAGTACATACCGATCGGGGTATACACGAGCAATGAGGGTGTGACTTTAAGTACTAAGCAAGCTCAAGTTTTTCTAGGACATTTGTTCAACATATGTTCCGAAAGTGCAAAAAATAAAAACAAAATAGGCATTGGTAGGGAGATTCCTAGCCATGTCCCTTATGGGGTGGTCGACCAGTCCATCAACCCTATAGGGTGGTCGGCCTATCACCCATGGGGTGGTCGACCTAACCGTTTTGTTCATGGTACTTGGTGAAGTATCACACTACTCACATTACCATGGTTGTTAGCATGAAAAACGTAAGGAGTAAGGTTAGTATGGCACATGAAATATGTGTTCAAAGTATATTGATACCTGAACCAATTAGAGTTGTGAGTTGATATACTTAGTAAGCATTGGAAATAAAAAAAATTCAATCAATACACTGGGTACTCATAACAAAAAAGTATAAAGGCATAAAATGTCATATCGAAAATTGTCAAGTACAAGGTGCCCCACCAATGGCATGGAAGGAAAGACAAAGTAAAAGACCAAAAGAAGACTAACTAGGGTGAGGAGTACCATCTAAAAGACCACCCTGAGCCTTGGCAGCCTCACGAGCCAGACACTTCATAAGCTCCTTCGCTCGCGTCTTCTCGAGAAGGAAATCCAAGTTCAGATCTTTGTTGGACTTCCAGATCAAGTAGAAGCAAGAGAAAGTTGTCTTTAAATACTCCTCTTGAGCCTTGTCCCGAGCAGCTATGACCTCTTGCTCCTTCTCGACAAGAGAATCCTTCCAATTGGTCCATGTTAACAATCAGCTTCTCTTTCTCAGCTTTAGATTGTTGAAGCTGATCGGCAAGTTTCCCCTCCATCTGGGTTATCCTGAGAGTCAACTCAATTACTTCCTACTGTTTGAGCTCCACGGCACTACGGGGGGTGTTAATCTCTTCATCCTTTGAAGCAATGTCAGCATCCCTAGAGCCAAGAACGCGCCTAAGGTCAAGCACCTCTTGGCAAACAGCTTCAAGCTGAGAACGAAGGTTGGAGAGCATAGAGGTATACTCAACTAACCTATCACGGACATGAGAGACCAGCATCAGTGCCTACAAAAAACATACAGGTGTTAGATAAACGTCAAAACAGAAGCTAACTAGACAAGAAGATAACTGTAAAGGACTCACACTCTGAATGGCTAGGAGTGACTTCGTTAGAATGGTGCTTAAGTCCTCATTCTTAATCCCATTAAAAGTTGTTGTCGTTTGCTCCAGATGAGATTCTCGGTCCATGAGGGCACCTAAGTTCCGTATAGCAGACTAATGTGGCTCAGATAAGGGAGCAGGAGCAGAACAGGAAGCACACGCATCAGTGAAAATGGGAGGAACTGGTGTAGACAAAGATGGCTCTACCTCTGTGATAGGACTAGATAGCAAGAGAATTGGACTAGATGCCAAAGGAGTCGGAGGAGACACCTCAGGAGGAACCTCCGTGACCGACTCAGCCTCAACCCTGGCCCTTTTTGCCACTCGAACAGAAGGACTGGCCTCGGTGGGAGTCGACCTCTACTGGGTATGAACAAAACCAAACATGTCTGAGCCTGTAAAAGAAGATCTAATATTAGAAGGATATTAAGCACAGATGAATCATAAAATAAATGTGATAAAGTGTTGAACCTTCTTAATGAGATTCGGGTTCGAACGTAGTCTCATAAAAATCATTTGAAGCAAGCGATGAGTACGTGACAAATGCACCCACCTCATCACCCTCATGTCCAGCTGGCACAGATGAAGAGGGTACCTCCTCGACATGAATGGGTCCCGGGGAGTCTATGGTAGTCACGGGCTCGGGACCATCGTCATCCGGAACATCGGCTATAGTAGGAGGAACTAACTCCACCTTCCTAAGTTCTCTGAAGTAACGAGGATCTTGACATTCTTCTCCTCAGGGGTCATGGAACTCAGTGCTTTGGCCCTAACTATCATAGCCTGGGTCGGGAGCAGTCTATAAAAAGGCCCAACGTGCTTAAACATGGAGTATTTGGCCTTTGCATCCTTAGTAAAGAAAAAGTTGTCGGCGTATCTAAATTCCTTTCTATTTATAGAGATCTCTTCCAAGAAGGTGTTGGTACCCTCGCTCATATAATGGTGGAAGTTGAAATACCTCAAGTTGCGCTGAGAAGGGTTCGTCTTCTAACAAACAAGTAGTGGATCTTGTGAGGCACTAGAGTAGCCCATTTTCTGCGATGATAGATAATGTACAATGCAGATAAGGCCAAGATTGCATTAGGAGCCAGATGAGAAGGACTAATACCAAAATAGTCTACAACACTATGGAAGTATAGATTAAGAGGAAGTAGGGCACCATACTTAATGGCAGAACGTGTGCAAGCGCACATACCTAGAGGGGGGTCCTTAGCTCTGTCATCTGGACCAGGGATAGTAATAGACACTCCGGAGAGTTCAAATGTCTTCCTCAAGTTCTTTACCTTCTCTTCAGTCATGTTAGAGGCCGCCCCCTTGAACCAAACAACCTCATAATCAGCAGGGCAAGGCTTCTCAACCGGTTTCCATATTATTTCACTGGCCAAGGTCGCCCCAGAATCTGATGAATGGAACTCCTTTTGTCTTCTCTTTTTCTGCTGCACAGCTGGCGAGACTATCTTACTCTTGGAAGGAGGGCGAACCACCTTAGGACAGAACCTGTGAATAGAACTCTCCTGAGAATGAGTATCATAGCGATGAGAACCCTTGGTATGTTCTTGTGTAGAAGAAGATTGATGGGGAACCCGGCTAGTATCTCGGTGCAAAAGGCGTTGCAATGAGTCTCGCTAACCTGGCCTATCCCGCTAAGAAGAATGACTCTGCTGAACTGTGCCTTGGGAGCCATGGGGTGTACTGTGCTGAGAAGAGCCAGGCAAGGAGACCTGAGTGATGTGCCTGACAATATGAGGATCATCTTTAGATGGTTGCCAAGTCGTCTATTTTACTCTCGCCATTGGACAGTACCTTTTCAAGAAATCTTCCTCAATGAACAAATATAAAGCGAAGCTGGGAGAATCCTTTTCACCCTTTCCAAGAACTCTTGGGGAGTACTCTCACTTACTGACTTGTTTGATGAAGAGGAGCTTGACATCTACAACAGAAGAAAAATGAAAATTAAAGTTAGTAAATGAGCATAATGAAGCCAATAGCTTAGGGCATATCCATGAACTAAGGAGTAAAATTCTATATAGGGGTTCGGCCTAGTGAGCCTAACCCTTGGCTGACCATGCTGAATCCATCAAACTACGAAGCATGAAAAATGGGGCATAGGTGGTCGGCCTACCACCTTAGGCAGACCACCCCAGGGATGCAAGCCTTAGAAAAATTCCAGAGGACTGTTCAAGTCTCCAGAAAAAGTAATTTTTACAGTACAAGGAAGACCCCTAAGGAAATCAGTTGGGAGGTGGAAAAAATTATTTTTAGGGTCCTAGGTGGTCAGCTTATGCTTGGGCCGACCACCCTAGATCCCTGAAAATCGCCCAAGGGGAGGTACTCGGCCCATGATGTGTACACTACTCAGCCCATGAAGCTCTAGGGGTGGTCGGCCCTAACCCTAGTTCTAGGCCTGGAAATCATTTAAGGCAAGGGAAGGGAAATCCTAGAGGTACTCGGCCCATGAGGTGTAAACTACTCGGCCCATAAAGCTCTACGGGTGCTCGGCATGTTCCTAGACCTGGAAATCGCACAAGGAGAAGCCCTGAAGGTGCTCGGCCCAAATCCTGTTCCTAGACCTGTAGATTGCACAAGGAGAAGCCCTGAAGGTGCTTGGCCCAAACCCTGTTCCTAGACCTGGAAATCGCACAAGGAGAAGCCCTGAAGGTACTCGGCCCCAACCCTGATCCTATCCCTAGAAATCGCAGATGCTAGGGTTTAGAGTCCCATAATTTACCAGGACTAATGAGGTGATTGACCGAGGGTCTTACATCCCTGGAAATCGCCCATCCTAGGGTTTATAACCCTGGAAATCGCTCAGACTAAGTAATTTTACAAAAAAATCTTGATTCAAGTAAGCCAATTATTTTGGATCAAAATACAAAAAAACAAGAAGATTTAGACAAAAATTCCTCAAAAATTCAAAGTGTTTCTTATAATTCTAAGCACATTTAAATTAAATGGTGTGAGGATTAAAAGAAAGTACTTACCAAAGATCTAAGTTTGATGAGGAATTGGAGAAATCAGGCTTGGAATTTGTTTGGAAGTGGCGCATAAAGCAAGAATGAGGAGAGAGGACCTTCTTATAACCTCTCAGGCAGACAAGATATTTTTAGGAATTCAAATTTCCTTAAAAAATATCTGGTATGGTTAAAATTTCAAATTCCTTGAAAAATATTTATATTTTTAAAAAATCAAATTCTTTTGAAAACTATCTTATATTTTTAGGTATTAAAATTCCTTGAAAAATATTTTTGTATTTTTTGGAATTAATATCCTTGAAAAATATATTATATTTTTAGGACTTTAAAACTCCTTGAAAAATATGTTATATTTTTAGGATTTCAAATTTCCTTAAAAAATATATTAGATTTTTAGGAAATTAATTTTCCTTGAAAAACCTAATTATTTTTAGGAATTACTAATTATCCTTGAAAAATTTATGCTGAGCAAATTATGAATAGTTAAAAAAGTACTATGCAATGTCCCGAGGGACTTGACTATTTAAGTACTGCTACGGTATGTTTCTCGGGCCAGGTTCAAGTTTACCGTAATAAACTTGGGGGGAAAATGTCATCCCCCAAAAATACGAGGATGACTTGGCGAATGAGAATGCGACACGTGACATCACAAATCAGGGAAAAACAACGAAGCATTGAGAAAAGACCGACAGGCAAAAAAGATAGGTCCAGGACCTATAGGGAACTCGACCAAGCCTAAATCCCCTAGGGGTGGTCGGCCTGACCCCTACCCCTAGAGGTGGTCAGCCCAAACAGGCCCAAGAGCCCTAGGGGTGGTCGGCCTGATCCCTACCTCAGGGGTGGTCGGCCTGACCCCAACCCCTAAGGTGGTTGGCCTAACATGCTCAAGAACCACCTGGGTGGTCGGCCCACCCTATTCTTCATAGAATGGTCGGCCTAAACCCTCAAGTATACTACACCGAGAAATACTCATTCTCATTCAAACTATGATCAACAGGTCTAGCACCCAGAAGGTCACAGGCCTAGCACCCAGAGGATCAACAAGTCCAGCACCCAGAAGGTCACAGGCCCAGCACCCAAGCTCTGGTCGTCGGCCCTAGCACCTAAACTCATATACCAATAGAGACTTAACATTTTTCCCAGAGGTTTCTATCATGCATTATCCACCACAATCTAGAGAAACAACGAGAAGACCCACAATCTCATAATCATGGGGAGGTGGACACGTATCTCTACTACCTGATAATCGTGTACCAAACCATGATCACAGTATTACTAGTCATGTAACAGCCTCTGGGTACTATAAATAAAGGATCCAGGGCTTCATTTCAAAGGATCTCTTTTTCTGGAATTTTGGGAGAAAAATCTTTCTAACGAGTGAACTCATCAGTTCGTACTTGTAGTTGTCGAGTAATTCAATACTAAAGACTAGGTGGATTAGGTTATTAATGTTCATCAGAACAGGGTTGAACCACTATAAAATTTCTATGTGTTTGCTTAAGATAATCGTACTCTGTCGTTTATTCTATATATTTTGTTCAAAAGGTGTCGTATACTGTACATACGACCGTTGGTCAACAGTTAATACTTGTTTAAACACCATTTCATAGTATTAATCAAACATATCAAACGATGATCATATACACTATGATCTTAATCTTGAGGTTATTATGAACTCCTATATATGTCATCTGATCCTTTTATTCATGCGTTAAGGTTTGTCAGAATGATCAGGCTAAGAACATTTGTTTTAGGGACTCAATGATGTATATGGCTGGGGACATAGTTTAACAGATATGGAATATATACCTTCTTATAGATTGAATAATGGTCCCTATTGGATTAACTTTTGGAACTGAAAATGTTATGAGTGCTCACGTCGCAAACTTATTGTGACACAACCTTCACTAATAAAGTCAATGGTACTCTAGGAACAAGATATAGCTAAAAGGGTAAAACAGTAATTTTATTCCCCTTTAATTATAAACCATTAATAGAGGATTAACGTTATATGTAATGATTATATCAATGGACACTTTATTCTCAATAAAGTAATTAGTAAATATATGTCTATAATGATCAAGAGTTCAATCTCATATTTTTAGTGGAGTAATCATGAGATTAATAAATATGATTATTTAATAAAAGAGCTTTGATTAATAATGTAATATTTATTGGAGCTTGATATTATAGGTCCATAGGTCCCCTGGGTGACTCTATCAACACCATATCAAGGTAAGAGTTGATACAAAGGTATAACTTTAATTTGAGAATTTGAAAAGAATTTTATTCTTCGGGACAAGTATACAATTATATGATAATTGAGGTTGAATAATTAATTTAGAATCAATTATTAAATTTTGAAAATATATTTATTAATATAAATATATAAAATTTCGAATTTCATATATAAATAATTAAATAAAATTTTGAAATTAATTATTTTATTTGAGTGGGAGAAAATTAAATTAGTAAGTCAAAAAATAGTTTTTGATTTATTTAATTTTAAAAGATGATGATAATGATGATCATCAATTTGAATTTTCAATTTTCAATTTAAATTTTGAAATATGGTTGTCATCTTTTCCTTAAAAAAATAAATACCTTATTTTGTGGGAGATTGATTTAGTTAAATAATTAAATAAAAGAAAAATGCAAAATCCCTGAAAAGGGAATAGTAGTATACGCCTGACACAGTCCAAGGATTGTGCCATGCATGTACAACTTGTACTGATATTGTATCAGTTTAGTTTTTATTTTTATTTATTTAATTATTTAAGAATTTGAAAATGATTTTTCAAATATGGTAAGTTAGAAATTTACCTAAAATCAAATCCTATCATCATTATTATATTAATTTATATTACTATTATTATTAGGAATAATAATGTAACATAAATCTCTATATATATGATATAGAAGAAGAAAAGAAATATAACATATAACAATAACAAAACAACACAATACACAATTCAGAATAGTTCTCAGAGTTTTTGTCAGACAAAACTCTCTCTCTCTCTCTCTCTCTCTCTCTTTCTTCTTCTTCTTTATTCTAGTCATTCTCAAACCATAATCCATGCTCTCATCTGTTGAGAAATAGATGTGATTCCTAAAATACAAACTCATGTTCTCTATGTGCCCACACACATCTTGAGGTGTAGAGAACACTCCGGAAGATCATGGTTTGAGTGCTCAAAGCTTTGGATAGGAAGATACATAAAAATACGAAAAGACTCAAGGACACTTGATAGGCTTCAAGAGGTAAAAGCTTATGTTCTTGTGTTACACCCAGATTTTGAGCATGAGAAATGATCCCGAAATCTAGGCTCGTTAGGTATAAGCTCGAAATATACACGGTCGTCATATGATCCTTCAGCCAAATCGTTTCTGTAAACAGCGACCTCGAAGGTTTGAGGGATGTGTAGCCTTGAATATGCTCTGAGCTCGCAAATAGCATTGTTTGGCACTTGAATATATCCCATAACCATCCCTTGCCTTCTGAAATGGTTCGAGCTCGGAATGTGTGAGTTCGAATGTGGCAACATCGTCAATGGATACTTGTTCTGAGCGTAGACAAAGTTAGGCGACGAGCTCGTGATCGACTAATAGTCTCGGAGGTGTAATGAATCTCGTATCTAAATTAATCAGTTATATATATGAACATATTTATTATTGTACAATCCCAATGTTAAAGGGATATCATTTAATTTGTTATCTGATCCCACATTTTGTGGGACGTTTCCATGTACGTAGAAAATAATGCATTAAATAGCATTATATTATTTGATTCCCAGAATATCTTCCTGAAATATGTGGGAATGAATTCTCTAACCTTCTCTATAAATAGAGAAGAAAACTCCATTTGCAGGGGACCGAAAGACTGATTTCTGGAGAGAAAACTCTGGGCAACAATTCTTTGAAAGTTTCTAGAAGAACTCTCAAGTTCTAATAACATAGACTCGTGGACTAGGCAGATTTAACTGTTGAACCACGTAAAAATCTCCTGTATTCATCTTTTTTCTATTTCCTCTTATATTTTCTTGTTTAATTGCTCTCCTTCTTAAGTTGACGAAAAACGGCGTCAACAGTTTGGTGCTTTCTGTTATCCCAAAAATCAGAAGTGAATGACATGGCAGGCATTAATTACATGTGGCTGACACCTGGCAGAATCTGTGCTCGACTATCGACCAGGAAAACACCCAGTGTCACGCGACCGGTTTCTTCATACGACCAGCCTGGTCGTATGCGCATTATACGCAGAGGAGATTTTAGGCAGTTAAGATGAATTCCGAAATTATCTCCCATGATTTCCTGAGTATCCGACTATTTAGGAAAGAATATCTGTAACAAATAAATGGAAATCTTCCCTGAGCTTATAAATAGAAGAAGAGGGCTCAGGGAAGAGGATCTGAGACTTTTTCTTTTGAGAAAAAAAGGTCATTTAAGATAAAAGAGAGATTACACTAGAATAAGGGTATTTTTCTTCATCAAAGATTAGTGAAACTCGTTGAACCCTAGTTCTTTGATCACCCCTTTGGATCTTATTTCAATAACAATTCAAGTGGACGTAGGTTATTACCAGATCTTGGGGCCGAACCACTATAAACTCTTGTGTTCTTATTATTTTCGCCATCACGTTCTTTCCAATGTTCTTATCCACGTCAAGCGTATTCTGACTCCGTGTCAGTTGGCCAAAATCTGGGTCAACATTCTGGTGCTTTCATTGAGAGTTTGATATTGCATTGCTGAGAAAACCAATGGCGAAAACTACAAGGAAAACTGGGCAGGCTGCCGCCGCTGCACCATCTAACCCGCCTCCTCCTCCTCCTGCAAACGTGGCTGAGGATGAGCCACATTTGAACTTTGATGAGGAAGAAATGAACGACGCGACGCTGAAGAGTACCCTAGGGGCGCTGCATGAAGAGCTGGCCAATCTGAGGGCCAGCCAGGAAGGAGCTGCCGAAATCATGGCGCGGCAGCAGCAAGAAATTGAGCGGCAGCGTCTGGAGTTGAGTGAAAGGCAGGCGGAGATGGACCGTCGCCAGAGGGAAGCCATGGCAGCCCTCGAGGCAGCCTTGCAATTGGCTAGGAATCAGGCTGCACCTGCTTCGCAGCCTGATCAACCCGCTAGTGGGCCACCCCACAGGGGCCCCAATCCTAGCCCGCCTGTCCAGCCCACAAAGGCCCGAACAGCCGCAGGTGCCCCATAACGATGTCCCACTGATGGACCCTGAGGAGCAGCCTCCATCCCAAGCTGGTCATGGCCATCCTCCGCAACAGAGGCAGAATAGGAACGAGCAACAGCCTCGAAGTCCTAGATGCCATAGGGGTGATGGGCCAAATTTTCCGAACAGAGGACAACATCCTCCTGGTAACAGGAGGAATTTAGAGTTAGGCTCTGCGGTCCGAGGCCCCCCATGGCATGATAGTGCACGGGGACCTAACGACCAATGCAGACCACCCTCTAACGCTCGGGAGGTTCCAGCCTGGGAGGGCCATCGAGGGAACAGCTGATCCCACCATAGCCAATCAAGATTCAGAGATGGCCATGGTTATAACGAAGCTGACTCAGGCAGAGGAAATGCCGGTCGGAGAAATGAAGAAAGAGGTGGAGGCAGGAGCCAGCCACCTCAGGATGACCAACCCGACAGACGGGACGCAGGGGGGCAGCCCAGACACAATAATGTCTTCAACCAGCTTGGAGCCAGCGAGCAGCGGAGAAGAGATGAAGACTTAAGAGACGTACTCAACGATCACCGCGAGCGGCATGGTGAGTACGTCCCCCCAGCAGCAGAGGCCCCGGCGATTCCTAGCGCCGTGCAGGCCCAGATAGATGCCCTCAACCAAGCAGTACAGCGGCTGGTCGGGGGAAGAACGTCTTACATCGACCACGATAGGAGAAAAGGTACTCCTTTCATCCAAAGGATAGCCATGGATGAAACTCCTAGCAAGTTTAAAATGCCTACGCTACCAAACTTTGACAGGTATGGTGACCCGGTATCTCATGTCAACAAGTTTGAGATACAAATGGACATTCAGAAAGTGTCCGAAGACGCACGGTGCAGGATCTTCCCTGCAACACTTTCTGACGCTGCACAGGAGTGGTTTTTTAAATTCCCTCCTGCAAGTATAATTTCCTGGGAAATGTTCGTGAAGGATTTTTACGGACAGTTCTATGTGGGTCGTGTGCACCCCACCGAGGCAAATCAGCTGGTCGAGATAGGCAAGCAAAATGGAGAATCGCTGAAAGACTACGTTCAGCGTTTTATGCGAGCCGCCGCCGGAGCAAAAACGGTGGGCGATGAAGGAAAAATGATGGCTATTGACGCGGTTCTTCGCCAACAGGTAATTAAAAGAAGAAGAGAAAGGGAGTAGTGCTAATAATGAACCGAAACAGATATATGATCTTAGGAAATGGAAAGGTGACTCAAGACACGGTTTTTAAGTGGTTCAAAGGTTAAAATCCTTCTACTCCACTAGTCAATATTATTGCTCTATTCTGGGTATATGATTACAGGATATTTCTTACAAAAGATAATCCAACCCCTATCAACTCCCAGGGTCTCCATATTTATAGGAGAAGGCACCTGGGAGTTGGTAAGAAGGTCATCCCGTGACCTTCTTACCTATCATATCAACTCTGTGACATTCATGATTAATTCCTAAACCTGACACATAAGTGTGGTCAAATCAATAGGTAAGGAGATAATGGGCCGCACGGCCCAACCCAGTCGTGGGTGTCTGAATACGCACGTTCCTGCTCCGTGTCCGAGAAGTCAGGGGCATATCAGACACGTGATGTCTGATATATGCACGTTTACCTTGTGTGTGTTGACTTTACAAAGGGTCATAGCCTCCATATCCAGCTCGTACCACGAGCTGGATACTTAACTCGACCTTCGGCCTTCAGAGTCCGGACTCAGGCCTTAGACAATCTTGGCGAACCCTTGGGTTACCTCGAGCTAAGGAGGTACGACCTTATGACGGAAGCTCCGGTCTTGGGGATGTCCATGAGATAATCATGATTAGGTCGCAGCTCAGACCGCTAATCAGCCCGTGGGAAAATCAGGGCGTACAATGGCCATAACGGCAGGAGTTAAGCGTCGTACCCCTCTCTGGGAGAGCCTCAGAAAGCATGGGGTTAGGACAACCCAGGAATTTCTAGATCGAGCTGATCGTTATATTAAGCTCGAAGATGCCATTGCCAATGAAGGGAAACCCCCAGGCAAAGATAAGGAGGCAGCCGAACCCGCCAAAGCCGCCAATGGGTCGAAACCCAACGGCAAAGGCAACAGGAACGGCAACGGCAGTGGCAAGAATGGTGGAAAACGGCCACACAACGAGCCCTCCACCTCTGATAACAAGAGGACCAAGGGTAATCATTATGAACCTCGGTTCACTAACTATACTGCCCTTGTTGAGTCTCGGGGAGAGGTATATCAGGCCACGAGTTCCAGTGTGCCTTACAAGAAGCCTGCCCCCATTCGAAAGGACATTTCGAGGAGAGACACCACCAAGTTCTGTCGTTACCACAGCGACTACGGACATGACACCAATGAGTGCAACTAGTTGAAGGATGAGATCGAGTTCCTTATCAGACAAGGACACTTGAAGAGATATGTACGGACCTCGGGAAATTCCCAACGAGAAGCTCCAGGTGGCAACGAGCAGACGCCCACATGCCAATGCTCGCCACCTTTGCAGCCTGATCCCGTAGCCGGCACCCTATTAACCATCTGCGGAGGCCCGCACCTCGCAGGAAACAGCGGCAAGGCCAGGGAACGATACGCTCGGACTCTGCGCCATGACCAGGACATCGAGATGATGACTGTGGAGGACCGCGCGCCGAAAAAAGCTCGATCAGAAGAAGGCGAGATAGCCTTCTCTGATAGCGATGTCCAGCATGTCTGGTTCCCACACTCCGATCCGCTGGTCGTGGACATCCAAATGGGCAATATGATGGTGAAAAGAGTGCTAGTTGATATAGGAAGTTCAGTGAACATCCTGTACAAGTCTTCTCTGGAACGCATGAAGTTGTCCGTTAAGGACTTGGAGCCTTGCAACCAAACAATATATGGCTTCTCTGGCGAGGGACTTGCCCCTGCAGGGTCAATCAAACTTCCAGTGACAGCAGGTACAGCGCCTGCTACCAGGACATTACTCGCTACTTTCATAGTGGTCGATTGTCCCTCGGCGTATAATGCCATCATTGGAAGACCTACGAGCCGTCACCTCCATATGCCACCTAGCCATGAAATTCCCGACAGACGCAGGGGTAGGACGCGTGTTGGGAAACCAGAGGGAGGCCCGGGAGTGCTACAACGCCTCGGTCATGAAGGCAAAGAAATGAACGTCAAAAGGCACTCCCTTTGAGAGGTTGCAGATGGCAATTGATACACAAGCCCAATCTGGTGAAGGAGTCACCAAATAGGGTGTTGCCCAAAGTGGGGATAGAGATTTAGATCCTCGCTTTGGGGATTTTGAAGATACTGTTGGACCCGTTAAGGACCTAGAAGAGGTCCAACTCAACGAAAAAGACCCGACCAGAGTAGTAAAGGTCGGGAAAAATTTGGAAGCAATCACGAAGCGTACACTGGTGGAATTTTTGCGGCAGAACCAGGAAGTCTTCGCCTGGTCGCATAAAGACATGGTTGGAATAGACCCTGCGGTTATCAGCCATGTCCTGAACATAGACAAAAAAAATTCACCCGTACAACAAAAGAGAAGGTTGCTCGATAAGGATAGATCGAAAGCCTTAAAGGAGGAAGTCGAAAGACTGAAGGAGAATGGATTCATCCGGGTAGCGTTCTATCTGTCGTGGGTCTCTAATCCAGTGCTGGTTCCCAAGCCAAACAGAAAATGGCGAACCTGTGCGGATTTTACAAACCTCAATAAAGCCATCCCAAAAGATTGCTTCCCACTCCCAAGAATCGACCAGTTGGTCGATGCTACTGCAGGACACGAGATCCTCTCTTTCATGGATGCATACTCAGGCTACAATCAGATCAGTATGCATCCTCTTGATGAGGATCACACCAGCTTTCAGACTGATACGGGATTATACTGTTATAAAGTAATGCCTTTCGGACTGAAAAACGCAAGTGCGACTTACCAGCGACTAGTTAACCACATGTTTAAAGAGCTGATCGGCGTAAACATGGAGGTATATGTGGACGACATGCTGGTAAAGTCAAAAAAAGCGGAAGGACATGTGAGGGATTTGCAAGAGTGCTTTCGATGTATTGAACAAGTACCAGATGAAACTAAATCCTCTCAAATGTTCCTTCGGAGTTGGATCAGGGAAGTTTTTGGGGTTCATTGTAAATTCAAGAGGAATCGAGGCCAACCCCAACAAGACAAAAGCCCTGATAGATATGAAATCACCAGAAAAGATCAAAGATGTGCAAAGTTTTACAGGGAGAATCGCAGCCCTAAGTAGATTTATTTCCAAATCAACGGACAAATGCGTCCCTTTCTTTAATCTACTTAGGGGCAACAAGAAATTCGAATGAACAGGAGACTGCGAGCAAGCTTTTCAGGCCTTGAAGGCCCATATGGCATTGCCTCCCATTTTATCAAAGCCAATCGAAGGAGAAACTTTGTTCATTTACTTGGCGATCACTGAAGTTGCTGCTAGTGCAGTACTAGTATGAGAGGAAGAGGGCGTACAAAAAGCGATTTACTATGTAAGCAAGAGGCTGATCGAAGCAGAGTTGAGGTATCCGCCCATCGAAAGGTTAGCATATTGCTTAATCTTGGCCTCTAGAAAGCTACGTCCTTACTTCCAGGCCCATCCTATCACAGTCTTAACCGACTAGCCCCTTCGACAAGTCCTCCAGAAACCAGAGGCGGCTGGGCGTCTATTAAAATGGGCAGTCGAACTAGGGCAATTCGATATCACGTATTCACCGCGAGCAGCAGTAAAGGGACAAGTCTTGGCTGATCTTGTTGCAGATTTCACCGAACTCTCAGACAGCGAGCAGTGCGAACAGCCTAGTGCGCCTGAGCCTCAAGATGAAGCTCCTTCGTGGAAGTTATTCACAGATGGGTCGTCCAACGAATCTCACGCAGGAGCGGGTGTGATATTGATAACGCCAGAAGGGCATCGATTTCACGGCGCCATTAGGTTCGACTTCACTGCGTCAAATAATGAAGCCGAATACGAAGCCCTCCTCGCTGGATTACGATTGGCAAAAGACATGGATATAAAAGTGCTCGATATTTACAGTGATTCACAGCTGGTGGTGAATCAAGTACTAGGGGAATATCAAGCACGAGGCCTTAAAATGGGAGCTTACCTAAACAAAACTAGAGATCTATTGGCACAATTCCAGAAGTATACCCTCCAGCAGATACCTCGAGACCAGAATTCGAATGCAGATGCCTTAGCTAAACTGGCAAGCGCGAAAGATGCTGACACTTTGAATATTGTGCCAGTAGAAATATTGAGCGAGCCAAGTATACGGGCAGATGTAACTAGCATGGAAATCGGGGTGGAAGACACATGGATGGCACCATACTTGGAATACCTGACCAGTGGCACATTGCCGACAGATATGAACAAAGCCAGAACTCTCCAAAGGCAGGCAGCGAGGTATATACTGGTCGATGATGTTTTGTATCGAAGAGGATATTCCATGCCATTGCTCAGATGTATTACGTCCAAAAAAGCTAAGGAACTGATGAAGGAAGTACATGAGGGCTTTTGCGGAGATCATGCTGGGGGGCAAAGTTTGGCGAAGAAGATACTAAGGCAGGGCTATTTCTGGCCAACTATGAACGAGGATTTTGCGGAGTACGTGCGGAAATGCGACAAATGTCAAAGGTTTTCCAAGATCCCATGAGCAACTCCAAACGAATTAAAATAGATGCAGAGTCCGTGGCCTTTCGCAGTATGGGGTATTGATTTGATCGGATCGCTACCAACAGGAAAAGGTGGGGTGAAATACGCGATTGTAGCAGTCGACTACTTCACCAAATGGATCGAAGCTGAACCACTCGCCACCATAACGACCAAGAAAGCTCTTGACTTCGTCATCAAGAACATTATCTGCCGATATGGTTTGCCCCGAAAGATAGTCTCAGACAACGGCACCCAATTTGACAGCGATCTATTCACAGACTTCTGCGAAAGACACGGAATTATCAAAAGCTTTTCTTCAGTTGCTCATCCGCAAGCGAACGGACAAGTCAAAGCAGTGAATAAAATGCTTAAAGACACCCTGAAGAAAAGACTTGAAGACGCTAAAGGAGCGTGGCCAGAGCAGCTGCCTGAAGTCTTATGGTCGTATAGGACTTCTCACCGAACAGCGACAGGGCATACTCCATTCTCGTTAGCCTACGGATATGAAGCCATGTTGCCAGTCGAGTTGGATCTGCCCTCTCACCACCGGATTACATACGACCAAGATCAGAATAGCCAATTGATGATGGAGTCCCTGGACTCAATAGACGAAAAACGAGAAAAAGCCCAACTCCGAGTAGCTGCGTACCAGCAAAAAGTCGCCCGGTACTTTAACTCAAAAGTAAAAGAAAGAAAATTCAACGTCGGGGATCTAGTGCTACGACAAGTTTTCTTGAATACCCGCGACCCCACTGCTGGAGTACTCGGACCAAACTGGGAAGGACCGTATCAGATCGAGGAAGTCCTTCCTCCAGGCACCTACAAACTTGCACGCTTGAATGGGGATCTTGTTCCACGCTACTAGAATGGAGAACACCTGCGCAAGTATTACCAATAAACAGTCTATCTTAAAGGACTGGCTTGTATTAATTTTTACTTTTTACAAGTTTTGAAAAAGGGATTAGCCACGTTGTATGGCTAATCGCTTACTAAGTGTAAGATCTTTTTTAAGATCACTCGTAAAGACATGTTTAGTCCATTTTAATACGAGATTATAAGGGACTGTGCGCAGCCAGTCATTCTTGCCAACCTTTGTAAATTTATTTTTACAAGTATTTGTTCATTATGTGTGTTGTTTTGCTGTATTGCAAGTAATTACTATTGAGCAGTAATGTTCGCATAGGTCGTGGTCAAGGCAAGTGACCAAGGACCTAAAGCTCCTCGATCACTTGGGGGGCATATAAGGTACATCGATAGCAAAGCATACCGTGAGGTATGTAAACACATGAACAAAATAAGTGAAAGCATGCTACGGTACTTAGAGCATTTTTCAAAATTCGTGTTTTGAAAAATCAAACCAAAGTACTATGCTAAGTTCGGTCATGCGAACAGGTATTATAATAAACATTGTAATATCAGCAAGGCAATCATTTACACCGCGAGCATTAGTGCTCGAATGTAAATATGTGATTAAAAGAAAAAAGCTTTTACACCGCGAGCAGTACTGCTCGGATGTAATTGTTTAGGTATAAGTAAAAAGCTGCCCTCGCAGCAATGAAAAATAAATTGTCTTTACAAATAGGCCCGTGGGCCATAAAAACTGAAAGATAAAAAGAAAATTACTGGGGAGCAGGAGGGTCTTCTGGGTTAGGAGCGCTCTTGTCAGTCGGAGGATCGGCCTTAGCATCAGCAGCAGGGGTCTTGGCCTTAGCTCTCTCCTCTGCCTCCAACCGAGCAGTGCACTGTGTTGAGTCTAGTTTTTGTCACGTTTAGGTGATGTTTTAAGTAGTCTTTTATTTCGTTTTTCTTTCATTTAGTGCGGGTTTATGCTTTGTTTGTTTGTCTTTGTGAATATCATAAAGAATTGAGTACTTGGAGGAAAATGTCAAAGAAAGGGAAGAAATAACCAAGTTTTTCAACATTTTTCAAGAAAGGATGAATCTCAACATGATTTGGAAGTGTTGGTGAATTTTTGGGATAAAAACTTTAAAAATTGAGAAATCCCTTAAGAGCCACGGCATGAGCAAAGTGGAGCCGCGGCTAGCTGGTGAAACAGAACCACTGTTTTGAAGGGGAAACACGAGCCGCGGCATGGCTAGAGAGGGTCGCGACATGGATAGGCCTCAACCCAGAAATCGTACACACGGGTCGCGGCATGGCTGACAAGGGTCGCGGCATGAAGAGAACAAAATGCCCAGAATTTTAGACACGGGCCGCGGCATGGTGCATGTAATGCCGTGGTCCGCCTCTTTTAAAAATTGAATCCTAGGTTTTTATAAGGCGAAAAAGAGAGAAGAAAGAGGCATGTACGGATCTGAGGGAATTTGGGCTTGAAGGCTGAAGGCTTGGAGTACTCAACATACATGTTTTTCTTCTACTTTCTGTTGTTATCTTTAATTCTCTCTGTGATTAGTATCGTGATTATGAACTAATTTTCTGTTTAGGATTTTTAATTGAATCACTTGAATCCCTATTATGAACTAATGCAATTTCAATGTTCTTCTTCTTCATTCTTCTTCAATTCCATATAGCCTGTGCTTAATGATTGATTATCGATTGGCCATCTATAATCATTTTATATATGTTTTTAAATCAAAATCTGAGAAGTGAGGTTTGAAATTGCTGTGGTTATATTGGACATAATTGTAATTTGGAACGAAGGTATCCTTTTTAATTGTGTAACTGTGTATTAAGTTGTCGAGATTAATGCTATCTTGGTGGTTCAATTTACCATAGAAATATAGGAAATTGTCATCGAGGTTGAGTCTATAACTCATAGTATGATTATAGACTGCTGTATCAACTTGTTAATTGAATTAGGCAGAAAGAAGAAGAACTTAGTACTTGCATTAGGGAAAGATAGGGAGGATAGTTGATGAGATTAAACATCCTAATTATTTCTTCAGTGTTTAAATCAAAGGTTTTACTAATAGTGTTATTTTATTTAATTTTCAATTATTGTTTTTGAATATTATAGTTTCTTTTGCTGTGTTGACAAAAATCAAGAATTTTAATCGATCAAATAGAAAAGAGAAGTTAATCGACTGGTAATTGAGAATTCAGTCCTTGAGGACGATACGTGGTTTCTTTACCAAATTATTACAAATTGCGACTGTGTGCACTTGCATAGCAATAAAATTCGCAACACACTGCGCCATCAGCGTTCTTTGCAACCGCTCGGAAAGATAGTCGATGTTGACCCCTCGGTTATGCTTCCAGAGATCGTAGAAACTGAGGAAGGTGGCTTCCTTGTACTTCTTCAGATTTCTGGCCCCATCCTCCTCGAGCTCCTAAATGCACCCCTCAAGCTCCTGAACGCGCCCCTCAAGTTCCTGCACCCGTTCCTCGAGCCTCTTCGCCTCACCTCTGCTGGCAATCAGATCAAGACTGAACTGCTTACACTCTTGGGTATTGAGGACAGCACTCTCCTTCCATTTTTTCCGCTCCTCGATGGCTTTCTGCAGGGCCTCTTGACTCTCTTGAAGCTCCTGGGTAAGAGTGGCTTGGTCCTCGCATAGTTGCTCGTTCAGCTTTGACAACTCCCGGTTCTCCTCGAGCAGCTTGGTGTTCTCATCCTCAAGCGCTTGCTTAGCCTGGGCAAGCCTGGAGTCAAAGTTCTTCTCTCGAGAGACCATTGCCCCAGCACGACGCCAGCTAGTAGTCAAAGACAAAAACCCCTGAAGAAAAAATGAGTTAGGAAAGGAAGTTTAGCATAAATGACAGAGCAGCAAAAGATGACTTACACTGGCTATCTCATTCAACCCTCTATTAATGATTTCGTTGATATCCATTGTGGCAGTGTCATTGATGGTGGTCTGGCTACGTTTGTGCTTCGAGAGCCGGTATATTCTCTCCCTGGCCATGCCAACTATGTGGCTGGACAGGGGGCCTTCGGACAGGTGGTCCGAGGTCTCTTTGTCTGCAGCCTTTGAGGAAGACCGAGGATTGGCAGTCGCAAGAGTTTGCTGCTCGGGGACAGGTGGATGTGGTAGGTCCTCCTTGGAAGGGGTTGTGGCAGGGGTATCTTCTGTCCGGGCCTTCTTTGAAGGGGTTTTGCTACTTTCCCCTCGGGCCCTTTTACTGTCCTTCTTCGGGACAGAAGAATCAGCAATAGCATGGTAGTGGTCGAAGAAGTCCTTGGAGTCCATACCTGCACAGAGAGAAACAATTCAAACAATGAGATTAAAGGGTCGCGAGAAAGCAGAGATTAGAGTAGAAGAATTACAAAAGTAAGATACCCGAGCTACACCTACTAGTCGTAACATTATCTACTAGACTACCTAGTTCCTAGAAGAAATCTAAATTTAAAGAAGGGGCATTCCTAAAGTTGCCATCCCCATCAAATAGATGAGAAAGGATTGGCAGATTATTCAAAAATGAGAATGGTGTACCGTATACATCCGACGAGTCGTCAGACTGTTCGGCAGGCTCAGCAGCCTTTTGTTTCCCCTTGCCCTTGGGGACCGACGGTTCTGCTGCTCGGTGGGGAACAGCAGGTTCCCTGATTGTAACCCCAGTTGGCCTTCTACTATGGGGAGGCACCTGAGGTTGCTGCTCGGGTCCCTGCTCAGGTTCCACATCAGCATGAACACCACCCGCCACGGGTTCGCTGGTCGCAGGTTGGGAGCCCTTAAGGCCAGCCAACCTAAGGTTAGCCTCATTAATCAAGTTTTTTACACTCTTAGCAGTATTTGACGTACTGGCTAAGAGTATTGCCCTAGACTCCATTCCTGGAGTGGGGGTCGGGCGTAACCATGGACCTGGAACACAATGGAACAGTGAAGCATTACGACAAGAAAGATTTCAAGCTCAGGAACTACTATTTTAAGGATCATTATTTTCCTTACCTCCTCGAGTGAAGGCCAGATTGTCTGCGGCGATGTCGGGCATCAGGAAGTACTCCATATGATACTTCCCCACGTTGGAGATATGAGTGGTCTCGGATAGAAAGGTGCAACCGGTCTCCTGGTGGCAAAAATGGAAAAACCCTGTACCATCTTGGTTGGGGTTGGACTTGAGGTCAAACAGATAATTGACCTCGTGAGGAGAAGGAGCTGGCCATTTCTTGAGTTTATAAAGGATATAGAGCGCGGCCAGCATCCTATACCCGTTCGGGGTAATATGAAAAGGGGCCACCCCAAAGTAGTTTGCCACCCCTTGGAAAAATGAATGAAGAGGCAGGGTGGTACCCGCCTCTGTATGGTATCTCGACCAGGCGCTATAAGCCCCCCCTGGCAGGTTGGCCCGTTGGTCGATGGAAGGTCTGACTAGGGTTACCCCCGTTAGATTGTATTTATTTATATAGTTGTTGATCATGCGAATTGTCACCGTACTTGGGGACACCACGTGCCACTCGACAGCCGGCTGTTCGACATGACGAGGATGGGCACGCCTCTGAACTTCGGTTTCATGAGGGAATTCACCTCGACCACTGGTCGAGGGAACATCAGCAGGAGGCTGACTTGGAGAGTAAGGGTTGCGTCTTTTTCTAGCCTTATTTTTTGTTCTTGCCATTTTCTGGGTAGGAGCTGGTGGAGGATCTGGGTTAGAACGTGAAAATGGAATTTCTGGAATCAGCGTGGATGGATTCTCTTCGCCCTCGAGCAGTTGGGCCAAAAGTTCGTCTTCGATAGGTCTTTCTCCCCCCCAAGGTTCTTGCATATGAACTGCAAACAGACAATGGAGGAGATAAGACACAATCCGCGAAGTAGTGGGAGGAGTTGGGATAACGTTGCTCGTGCCTAAATAACCAGCAACATCCTAGTCCTACACTAACTTCAACGTTGGAAGTTTAAAAGACGGATAAAAAAACAAAAAGGAAAGAAAATTGTTTTCTGAAAAGAACTTTTTCAACTCCTGAAGGGCTGGAAATTTTTTTAGTTTTTTCACCTGGCTTAAAGGTTGAATCTTTCGTCAACCTAACGTCCTAAATCAGAGATTCTATATATCAAAGTATCGACCTAACCTATACAAGGCATAAAGACGCACTTTTACCAAACAGTAGGCGGTTCATGCCAAAAAACCCTAAAAACCCTATTCAAGAATGCAGAAATATCATAGCATAAAGATGGCATGCATGGCGTAATAGAGAACTTAAAGGATGGAGTCCTTGCCTGAGAGAAGATGGAGATTCTGAAGAAAATGAAAACTCAAACTGGAAAACCTTCGGCTAGGCGTCGGACTGGTATTCGAAGCTCTGAACTTTGGTGCAAGTTCTTGAAAGTTTTAGCAAAGATGGTGACTAAAATCTTCTTAAAGGGGAAGAAAGACCTACTTATAGGGGTCGAAGGGATAGCCAAAAGGCAGTAATCATCACTTCCCACTTTCGAAACGTGGGGGAGTGCATCAGCCGTCAAAAGTGTCTTTTTGGAAACTGAAAAGGCTTGATTAGACATAATTATGTCACGGTTTTCGAGAATACACGGGGATTTTGACAGACATCATGGGAATGTGAACGGTTGTACCTTTAAGTTTCTTTATTGCTAGTCACAATAAACAAACTTGGGGGGCAAATGTTATCCCAAAAATCAGAAGTGAATGACATGGCAGGCATTAATTACATGTGGCTGACACCTGGCAGAATCTGTGCTTGACTATCGACCAGGAAAACACCCAGTGTCACGCGACCGGTTTCTTCATACGACCAGCTTGGTCGTATGCGCATTATACGCAGAGGAGATCTTAGGCAGTTAAGATGAATTCCGAAATTATCTCCCGTGATTTCCTGAGTATCCGACTATTTAGGAAAGAATATCTGTAACAAATAAATGGAAATCTTCCCTGAGCTTATAAATAGAAGAAGAGGGCTCAGGGAAGAGGATCCGAGACTTTTTCTTTTAAGCAAAAAAGGACATTTAAGATAAAAGAGAGATTACACTAGAATAATGGTATTTTTCTTCATCAAAGGTTAGTGAAACTCATTGAACCCTAGTTCTTTGATCACCCCTTTGGATCTTATTTCAATAACAATTCAAGTGAACGTAGGTTATTACCAGATCTTGGGGCCGAACCACTATAAACTCTTGTGTTCTTATTATTTTCGTCATCACGTTTTTTCCAACGTTCTTATCCACGTCAAGCGTATTCTGACTCCGTGTCAGTTGGCCAAAATCTGGGTCAACACTTTCATTAAGAACCATTAAACAGTACGTGAATCTGTTTAGTCAAAAAGCCTCTCGAATTAGCAATGGCAGCAAATGATCCCAAAATTCCTGAGGAAGAAATCCTAGATGAAGCTGAGTACCCCCAACGCCCTGGAAAGCAGTCTATGGTGAATTCTGATCCTGATAAGAAGAGTGATTCATTCGAATCTTAGGGACCACCTGCCCCCAGGGACAACGAGGACATGTACTACAATCCTGAAAGATATGTCCCAATTGTGGAATTCGAAAATCATCAACTGCGTAAGTGATGGACCCAAAACGAGTATTTTTAAATATTTATATTGCAAGCGCACGAATCGTTCATATAAAATAGTGATCGTGTAAGTAAGGATGTCGAACCCAAAGGAGTTGTCTAAAATAAAAAAGAAAACTATTTAAAACCAAAATTAATAAATTCTAACCTAGCTCCAAAGATTGTTGAGAATTTGTAACAATAAAATAAAAGATAATAATAAAGATATTAAAGACAATATATATAACTAAATTAATAATTGTAAACAAGATGATAGAAGAAAGATTATTAAGATAATAGAATCCACAAAATATAAGTTCAATAATATTTATAAGTACATTGATTCCCAAGTTTTAGTAATAGTGGAAATTAATCAAATCATCACTTATTCAAATTAGATATTCTATTTAAGCACAAATTATTATATAATTGTAGGATTTATCTTCACTTTTAAAATTATAATTTCAAAGCATTTAGTGTAAATCAATCTAATGAAATAACAAATAAATGAATGAATATTATTTATAAGGCAACACATAATATTTTTGTTCTAAGCATTTGATGTGCACAATTTAATGGCACACCTTAATCAAAGAATATTATGATTTTTCACTAATGAAGAACAAAGTGTAAATATGTTCTAACAATAAAAAATACAAGATATTTAAGATGAAAGAAAATATTTGAAGAAGAAAATCCATAAACTTTATTGCACAAAATGGGAAATCAACATACAAAATAAACACTATCTAGTTACATATTGTTTCATCATCACCTTAATAATCTTAAAAAGATTAGAAACTCATAACTATAATAGAAATTACAAACCAAAAAATTACAAACATAAATAGGAAAATTTGGAGGAGAAACCCCCTAATTTTTCCTCTAAAAACTCATATAAAAAATGACCAAAAAGAAGAAAAAGATGAAGAGAATAGAGTGGTGGAAGAAGTGATCTAAGAGAAGGTGTAGAAATTTTGTGGTATGAAGCCCTTATTTATTGGAGGGGATGGGGACTAAGAAATAAAAGTAAACTACATTGGGGATTAAAAACAAGGATTAAACCAAAATAAAACATGAAGTAAAAAAAATGGTAATTTTGATGTAAATGTTGTATGTTTGAAAATTGGAATTTGGTGAAAAGGAGACAAAGTGACAAATTAAGCTTGGATATTGTGCTCAAAAGAATGGTGTTGGTGGCTGGGCCAGGCGTGGGCTTTGTGTGGTGTACAGCTGGGCAGGGGCGGCTGGGAAGTTGGCTGCTGCAGAGGTGGCTCAGGCGTCTAGGAAAGGTGCTTCGGGCTGGCACAGGGGGGAGTGGCTTCTGGGCCAAGGCAAGCGAGCCCGTGGGGCTGGGATCGGGCCCAGGTGGGCTGGCTCTAGGAGATGGGCCGAAGGTGGTGGGCCTTTTTCAAGGCTGGAAAATGCCACTTCTTACTATTTTCTTTCAAAATTACACCTTTCTCTTCTTTATTTTCAAGCATAAAAATACAATAAATTCCCTACAAAATAAATATAAAATAAATCATAATAATATATTTTTAACTATAAAATAAATTAAGTTAATTCTTGAAAATATTAATTATAACTTAATTTATATTTAACATTTAAGTTCAATAACACAACATTTTTTTCACCTCAAAATAAACAACAATAATTCAAATAATTAACTACAACATTTTACAACAAAATAACTATAAAACACACAAAAATATATAAAATCAAAATAAACCCAATAAATTCAAAATTACTTTAAAACTTAATAAATCAATTAAAAACTCAAGAATTAAGCAACAATTAGCACATAAAAAGTGGTCAAATAACTCTATTTTGTAGAGTTATCAGTAAGTAATTGGCAGAAGCTAAGAAACACAACGAAGAGTTAGCCAGACTAGCTGCTGAAGCGCAAGCGGCTTAGGCCCCTCCCCCGCTAAATGCCCAGGCTTCGCCTCTGCGGGACGTTCGCGTCCCACCTCGTAGGCCTCGGGGAAGGCCACGTAAAAACGCAACCACTGGGAGAGCGGAGCAGCCTCCGCTACCAGCAGAGCAGCCTGTCCAACAAAGACCTCGGAGAGGTAACCGGGCAGAAGGTCCTGCCAACCCAGCTGTAGAGGCACCAACCGGAGTATGGAATAACTGAGCCCCCTCAGAGGCTCGGACCCGAAATTCTGGTATCGCGTTGAATGTTGCAGAACCTGATCGAGCAAATTCAGGACCTTCTAGGCCCCGTAATGGACGGCAGCCACCATCGCCAATAAGACACCCACCATCGCCAATAAGGCACCCCTCGCCAGTTCAGAGGGATGCACAACCGGCCCATGGTGATAGGGAAAGGCAAGCTGGGCGAAGACGTGGGAATGAAGAAACTGCTAGGGAGCGTAGGGGTCCCCATCCCACAAGAAGCCAAATGTCTCGATCTCATACTATTGAGACAAGGAGACCAGCAAGAAACTCATCTTGTAATAATCGTGCAACAAGCCATGTTAGCGAAGGCTCAGGTGACACTAAGTCTGTGAGTATATACGACCAGGAACACTGGAAATCGAGGATATCACCCAGATTTATGGGAGCATCTAAACCATAATCGGGGGCATGATAATCCCTCGAATCCAAATCTAAGAGATCATCTCAACGGGTGTAAGCACCCTGCGCCGAGGCGTGGAACTGGAGTTGTAATCAACAATAACCAGTTCCCGCTAATTCAAGCCAGACCCCCCATAGATCCAGTCTAAGAAAGGATTGAGCAGTTGGAAAGAGCATTCAGACTCTTGAAGAACGAACAAAGCCGGGAACGGGATGAAGAGTTCGATGAGGAACTCGAGCCCTTTGCCCCGCATATCTCTAGCACCTTGTTTCCTCAAGGATTCAGAATTCCTCATGTCCCGCCGTTCGATGGAAATTTAGATCCATACAGTCATTTGAGTACGTTCAACACAATCATGCCAGCCAGAAATGTGGGCTACGCTCAGGTGCATGCTGTTCCCAGCCTCTCTCACGGGACCATAAAAAAACTGGTTTGAAAAATATTAAAGACATTCGATTACTTCTTGGGATCAATTATCAAGAGATTTCAAGAAATAATTCAAGGCCATGGTCGGCATTAGGCCCGAGGCATCTGCCTTGACCAATGTCCGACAACGGCCAAATGAGTCACTGAAAGGTTATCTCACAAGATTTAACTTGGAAGTCGCTCGAGCTCGTGACGTCGACGACAGTGGCCATTTAATGGTTGTTCGAGCCAAAGTAATGCCTAGAAGCCCTCTTTGGGAAGATTTACAAAGGAAGCTTGTAAGGTCCTTAACTGATTTCAATCGACGAGCTCAGAGGTTTGTTAATGTAGAAGAGGTGAGGTCAGCATTGAATATGACCTCTTAGCGCATAACTACAACAACAAGCATAAACTCTGCCTCGACCTCAGCGGATCCTGTGACCTCAAAACCCCCCGGGGACAACCCTTCTAAAAGAAAGAAAAACGAAGGGAATAATCCCGAGGCGGATGGGGAAAAGAAGAAGAAAGGGGAAAGATACTTCTCCGTATACAAAGTGTATACCGAGCTCAATGAGTCTCGGGAGAATATCTACCTGGCTAATGAAAACCAGGTCCTTTTCAAATGACCTGACCCCATGAGAAACCAAAAGGCGAAAAGAGACTCCAACAAGTACTGCAGATTCCTCAGAGATATCGAACATACAATCGATGAATGCAGACAATTAAAAGATGAGATCAAAGATCTGATCTCGAGAGGATATTTCAGGTAGTATGTAAGAAATCAAAACCCCAATCAGGCTTCAACCAGCTAGAGGGCAGTAGCTGCACCACCTGTCCAGAACAGCAACTCCCGAGCACGGGAAGATGAACGACCCCCTCCGATTGATGGAGAAGATGTCATAACCATCTAGGGTGTAACGACCTAAATTTGCTAATAAGGCTTGGAGCCTTGATTAGCGTGCCTGGAGGGCAATAATTGTTATATTGCATTAATTTATGTGAATTTAATGAATATGTGATTAGTATGCATGTTTAGGTGAAATAAATATGCATGTGGACACCGTTTGTATGATAGGGGTAAATTGGTAATTTTATCCCGCTTTGGGCATCTATGTGATAATTGTATTATGTGATTTGTACCACGTGAGGGTGGTGTTATTATTGTGATGCACGTGCCGAGACGGTCCTAGAGAGCTAGTTAACTCAAATGTCACAACAGGAATTTTATACCCGGCTCGGGGGGAGCCTAGAGGTATTTTGGGGATTTTGTAATTGGGTTCTTGTGAGTTATTGGTAATTGGCGATATAGTAATTTGTGTTACTGTTAGTAACCGTTGAGAGTAACAAGTTTGGTTGAAAGAAGTGGTAGAATTGCAAGAAAGTAGGAATGACAAAAAGGCCCTTGAGGTTTAGCTAGAAAGGGAAATTTAAGGAAGGGTAAGATGGTCATTTGGCTGGGAATTAGATATGTTGCAGCTGGGAAAAAGGGGTACACGGTTTGGGCTTGGTCATATGATGGCTTTGATAAAAATTGAAGGGAAGGAAAACTAGAAGAAAGAGAAAGCTAGGGCAAGAAGAAGAAGAGTAGAAGGGGCTGAAGTGGGAGTTTAGGAGGAGATCAAAGAAGCTTAAGGTTGTATTCCCCACTTGAGGTAAGGATTTTATGCAAATTTATGATTTGTTTCTGTTTTGGTTTAAGGAATTGATGCATGGTTTAAGTTTTGAGCTATGGGTTTAAATTTTCTGAAGTTGAAATCAAAGGTGTGGATTTTTGGGTGTGATTGTGTTTTTGATCTTGATGATAGTGTCTATAGGTTGTTAGATGGTTCATTTGAGGTTTCAATTTGGTTTTGGGGTTGAGATATGTGTTTGGGCTGGTTTAGAGGTGTTTTGGATGAGGGAATTGAAGGAGAAAACCCAGAAATTCTGAGTTCGTGATGGAGCGCCGGGGCCCTGTTCTTGGGCGCCGCGGCGCGAGGATGTTTTCAGTCAGGGTAGGCTCTCTGACTTTCTGGGTGTCGCAGCCCTCTTGGGTAGCACCGTGGCGCTAGGCCATTTTCAGGACTTGAAAATTTGCATTTTTGAGCTTTTGCTCCGGGGGTTCGAGGGATGGTTCCAATGTATTGTTTTGAGGAATTAGAGGTCCCGAGAGTGCGGGATTGGTCCCGGGAAGTGGTTTTGGGTGGTTAGTATTTAAAAGTGTTTTATGTGTGTTGTGACTAGGATTTCGGAGAGGCGTGCTAGAGGACCGTGCTTGTGGCCTTGGTGCATCGGAAAGCTCGAGATACAGGTAAGAAAACTGTAGCACTCGAGATTAGGGCATGGACCCATAGTGTTATTACAGGGCATGGCCCTAGATTGTATTATGTGCTAATGAATAACCTTAAATGAATTATTATATGTTTGAATGATTATTTCGAAATGTATTATATATGTGATTATAGTGCAATGAACGGCTAAGGCCGAGAACGGCAATGGAGCCGAGAACGGCGAAAGGCCGAGAACGGCAGCGAGGCCGGAAGTAACACTTAGCATATGGGATGCTTACAGTCAGGGTAGGACCCAATGGATACATGAGATATCCTTACGGTGAGTACCGAGACCCCAGGCTTTGGTAAGGCTTCTGGGGCGGCATGGCCGTGTTTGCTTAGTCTGATGGATGACCTATTTATCTGTGGACTGTCTGATATGTTAACTGTATAATTTGCATATGTTATGAACTGTATGAGTTTTCTTGCTGGGCTTCGGCTCACGGGTGCTCTGTGTTGCAGGTAAGGGCAAATATTGAGTCAACCAGCCATGAGTATGGAGAGCGTGAAGCGACGCGTACATGTTTGGCCTGCCCGACTGCTTTGGTTGGGGGTTTATTCGAGAAATGACTGTAATAATCTGTGATTTTACTAATTAATCAACTGTAAACTTATTTTAAGTTGCAAATAGTTTTCAAATCTTATTTTGGGATCCCAAACGTTAAATACTGGAAGTTTTCAATGAAACAACGCATTTTTAAAGATTACAGCCTTAACTTTTGCTTAGTCACACTTTTGTTTTAAAAAAAACTCGGTTAGCGAGTTCATTGCACAAAGTTTCTTTTAAAACTCACTCAGTAACGGCTCTAAGGTAGTAGGGTGTTACATCGAGGGGACCCCATATCACAAGATCGGGCAGGAATGCCCAGAAAAGGTATGTGAATGAGCTGAAAACTGGTGACAGTTCTCCCTATGAACCCGAACCTAGAGCTCTGAAACAACAAAGGGTTGAAACACAAATCATAACCTTTACTGAAGAGGATGCATCTCATGTCAGTTCCCCCATAATGACCCCCTAGTCATTACCCTTCAGCTCGCGAACAAGAGGGTACACCAAGTCCTGATTGATTATGGGAGCACGGTGAATATCCACTACAAAGCCACTTTAGAAAAGATGGGACTCGCGCTTCGCGACCTAAAATCCTGTGCAACTACGTTGTATGGCTTTTCAGGAGAAGGGATTGCCTGTATGGGATCCATCAAACTCCTTGTAACCTTAGGAGACTACCTAGTCTCGATAACCAAGATGATGGAATTCTTCATGGTGGATCTCCCATCGGCCTATAACGTACTGCTCGGGAGACCTGCCTTAGTAGGGCTGGGGGCAGTTTCGTCCATTAGGCATCTGGCCATCAAGTTCCCGACTTCTAGTGGCATTGGGACTCTGAAAGGGGACCAGCTAGCAGGGAGGGAATGCTACAACATTTCTGTTAGAGGGAAAAAGAAAACAAGTGCACAAACACTTGTTGTAATTCAGGATAAGGATGGGATGATCTTCGAAATAGACAAAGAGATCGATCCTAGAGTAAAAGAGAGGGTTGACCTCGAACCATTGGAAGAGCTCGAAGAAGTCAAGCTTGAAGAAGCCAACCCTCCAAAGACTATGAAGGTAGGGAGAAACCTCCCTGAAAAAGCAAAGTAACAATTAATTTGCTTCTTGAGGGAGAACCAAGATGTTTTTGCATGGTCACATTCGGACATGGTAAGGATAAGTCTGAATGTGATAAGCCATGCACTTATCATTGACAAGAGCTTCCCCCAGAAGAAGCAAAAGCGAAGACTCCTAGACGATGATAGGAAGAAAGCCTTGAAGGAAGAAGTCGATAGGTTAAAGGCAAACTAATTTATACGAGACGCCTTTATCCTGATTGGATTGCCAATCCAGTGTTGGTCCTGAAACCTAACGGAACATGGCGAACTTGTATCGACTACTCCGATCTCAACAAGGCATGCCCTAAGGATTGCTTTCCTCTACCTCGGATCGATCAGCTCATAAATGCCACAACTAGGCACAGTCTTATGTCATTCATGGATGCCTATTCTGGATATAACCAGATCGCCATGCATGCACCTGACCAAGAACATACGAGTTTTGTAACTGATAAAGGGTTGTACTGTTACAATGTCATGCCCTTCAAACTTAAAAATGCTGGAGCAACGTACCAAAGGCTGGTGAATAGGATGTTCTCCAAGCAGATAGGTAATAACATGGAAGTATATGTTGATGATATGTTAGTCAAACCTAAACATAACGATAACCATGTGGACGACCTCGAATAATGCTTTGCTGTGCTGCAGAAATATAACATGATGCTCAATCCCCAAAAATGCTCTTTCGGAGTATCATCAAGGACGTTCTTGTGCTTCATAGTAAATGTGCAAGGAATAGAGGTTAATCCTGACAAGATCCAGGCTCTAATTGACATGCCCTCACCTCGAAAGCATAAAGATGTCCAGAGCTTAACTGGATGGATGGCGACATTAAGTAGATTTATCTCTAAATCTATAGACCATTGTCTTCCATTCTTCAATCTTTTGAGAGGGGGCAAGAAATTCGAATAGACGAAAGAATGCGAGCACGCATTCCAAGAACTAAAAAAGCACCTCGCGGAACCTCCCATCTTGTTGAAACCTATCACAAGAGAAGTCTTATACCTATATCTTGCTACAACCGAGCACGCCATCAGCGTCGTGCTCGTCCGAGAAGATCAGAAGGTACAAAAACCAGTGTACTATGTCAGCAAAAGGTTACTGGGGGCAGAATCGAGATACCCGTTAATGGAAAAACTGGCTCTTACACTCATCTTGAAAGCTCCAACCTTATTTCCAAGCACACCCCATCCATGTGCTGACTGACCAACCACTATGGCAAGTCTTGTCCAAGCCAGAGGCCTCAGGCCGATTATTAAAATAGGTTGTTGAGATCAGACAGTTCGAGATCGCTTATCATCCACGAACGACCATAAAAGGGCAGGGCATGGCAAACTTCATTGTGGAATGTACGGGAGTATCTGATGACGAAGTTATAACCCCAACCCGCGAGCTGTGGAAACTTTATGTTGACGGATCTTCCAATGAAAATGGATCGGGGGCAGGAATCATATTGATCACTCCAACTGGAAGTCGATTTCACTCCGCCTTGAGGTTTAGCTTCGAAGCATCTAACAATGAGGTTGAATACGAAGCTCTATTTGCAGGACTTTGAATAGCTAAGGAGCTCAGGGCTAAAGCAATACATTGCTACAGTGACTCGCAGTTGGTGGTCAACCAAGTCTTAGGGGAATACCAGGCTCGTGGAACAAAGATGGCCGCATATTTAGAAAAAGCAAAAGCAGCACTCGAACATTTCAAGTTCTATACGATAGAGCAGGTTCCCCGAGAGCAAAACTCAAATGCGGACGCCCTAGCCAAACTCGCCACATCCAACGAGGTCAATGCGCTAAATATGGTGTCAATTGAGCACCTGTCGACACCAAGTATTAGTGAGCCTGAACAGGAGGATGTAGGCATGATTAACTCCGAACCGACCTGGATGACCCCCAATAGTGGATTACCTCAAAACTGACATTCTCCCAGTAGAACGGAACAAGGCTCGAAAACTGATGTATCAAATTCCCAGGTACACTATTGTGGAAGGAAGGTTATATCGGAGAGGATACTCTATGCCATTACTCCGATGTGTGACTCCACTCGAGACTGAGAAAATCCTAGAAGAAAATCATGAAGGATTTTGTGGAGACCACACTAGGGGGCATAGCCTATCAAAGAAAATTATAAGACAAGGATACTTCTGGCCCACTATCAAAGCAGACGCATTCGAGTATGTCAAGAAATGCGATAAATGCCAGGGATTTGCTACAATTTCATGAGCTCCTCCATCCGAGCTAACCATGATGACTTCCCCATAGCCATTTGTGGTGTGGGGAATCGATCTTATAGGCTCGTTGCCAATCGGCAAAGGTGGAGTTAAGTACGCGGTGGTCGCGGTCGATTATTTTACAAAAGCGATCGAAGTCGAATCTCCAGCAGTGATTACCTCGAAAAAAGTCTTGGACTTTGTGGTAAAAAATATCATCTGTCGATATGGAATGCCAAGGAAAATAATATCAGATAATGGTACCCAATTCGACAGTGAATTGTTCACCCACTTTTGTGGAAAAAATGGGATAATACAAAGCTTCTCCTCTGTTGCCCATCCCCAAGAAAATGGCCAAGTCGGAGCAGTAAATAAGACTCTCAAGAGTTCTATGAAAAAGAAATTGGAAGAAGCAAAGGGAAAATGGCCCAAGGAGTTGCCCCAAGTTTTGTGGGCATATCAAACTACAGGTCACACTTCAACAGGACATACCCCCTTTTCCCTGGCATATGGATGCGGGGCCGTGTTACCAATTGAGGTTGAAATACCCACCATTCGTAGCCATGTTTATGATTAAGACTTAAACCAATCCCAGCTCGAAGTAAGTCTGGACCTTATCGAAGAAAGACGAGATGAAGCTCAACTGAAAAATGCAGCATATCAACAGGTCGGCGTTATTGACCCAAATCCTGTACATGACCATGTCAACTTCCCGATCCTTCCTCTGCTTAAACTCTTTGAGAAGACGAGCCTTTTCACCCTCTATTATCTCGAAGGTGGTCTTTTTCCCCTCTTCGAGCTTGGCATTCATCTTTTCAAGCTCCTCAGCCCTGGAGCTCTTCTCTTTGAGCTTGGCATTCAGCTTCTCAAGCTCCTCGACCCTGGAGTTTTTCTCTTTAAGCTCAACCTCCAACTCCGACTTTGCAATCTTAAACTCGTCAACGAGCTTAAGCTGGAGGTTCTTCAACTACTGAGCATAGGACATGCTCGCATGAACTTCGTTGTTCAGCCTGTAATTCAGCTAAGCAACTGCAACAAGAGCCTAACACATAAACAAATCAAGTTAGAGCATACTCTAAGTAAAATTACAATAAATAACAAAGGAAGAGAAGTTACCGAAGACATGAGCTCGGTAGTCTTGTCATAGAGGACATTGGAGTTCCGAGCATTGACCAAGAACTGCCATTGAGGAGCCCCAAGACTGCTACAGCTTTGGCCCACTCGAAACAGGATGTCCAAGCCAAGAGTGGCTCCATGAGTCCCGGCAACATTGTCGATAACATACTCATCAGAATGAGTAGAAATCGACAACAGGCACCCCCTAGTGGTTGCTGGTTTCTTCGGAACTGACCCGAGCATTGGCAAAATCTGGACAGCATGAGGCAAAGGAGGAGCATCTGGCTGCAGGAATGTCAACCTGGGGAGAGGAGGTCGCTACTGGGCTCGGAACAATAGGAGCTGGGGGAGGAGAAGTTACCTCGGTCCTTTTAGGGACTTTCGCAGGCCGACCAGTCTTTTGTGAGGTTCTCGGGCACTTGCTTTGCTTGGCCCCCAAACCGCTGTTGAGAAAATTCTCAAGGTCGAAATCCATAGTGCCTGCATAATCAAATCACATTAGAAAACGAGCTTAAAAAATTCTAAAGAAGACGTAAGGCAAATCTTTAAAGTAAACAAAGACAAGTGACAAGAAAACTAACTGGAACTCTCCCCCGAGCTCGTGCTCGGCGACCAGGTAATTCCCATGTCTTCATAGGAGGCTGGGGGAGTCCCTTCCCTATACGTGGACGTCAACCTCGAAAGGTCCCTATAGTCATTTGTTCCATATTTGACGGCTATCCCCTCCCAGACTTCATTCAGACTATACATTGTTTGGTATTTCCCCAACCAGCTATCGAACCTATGGACCCTCTCATCTACCCAAGACCATACATAAAAGTTATCCCTATCGTCCGGGAGTAAGATTAGGGTGTAAGGTCTATGCTTAAGAAGGGAGGGAGACCATAAGGCCGAGCTAAGAATGACCTTACCTCTGTCACTCTAGCTCGAGGCCTCATCATTGGCGTCATTCCCCGTGCACGGACTCCTATGACAATGAGCTAGGGATCGTGCTTTTGAGCTTCTCCTCGGAGGAAGCCTGTTAGTTGGGAGTGGCACATGTTCCCAATTGGTGTACTTCCGGTAGGCAATATCATCTGTTGACTGGTCCTGCTCCACGAGACCACAAGCTCGAAGCTTATCTTCATGAAGAAGATAAGACAAGGAACGCCTACCATAGGGGAGCTGGAGCAAAGCCTCTTTATGCTCCTTCATTGCGTCCGTGGGGGTAGGACGGTGATAGCTGGCTGAAGAATCGAATACATTATGAGTAAATCGAACCTAAGCAAAAGTCGAGCACGAATGGAAAAAGGACTGTATACTTACGAATTCGTCTGAATGAATAATACTTAGAGGGAGCCAGGTCGTATGTCCAAAAGAACGCCTGCTTGAAGTTAGGAGGATGGTTGGGCATGTCCTCGAAGATGTTCTTCTCCCTGGGATAGCTTGAAAGGTAGTAGAAGCCATCTTCTCCCCGAGCTCGGGAGGGGTTGTTTTTCAAGCAAAAGAGATACAGAATCTCTCTTGGCGAATGTCCTTCCCACTTCAGCTCGTGGTATAGCGACCTCAGGGCTGATAAGACCCTGTATGAGTTGGTCTGGAGTTGGAAGGGTGTGAGCCCGACAAAATCCAGAAAGTCCTTGAAAAAGGACTTCAAGGGCAATAAGGCCCATGCCTTCATATGCTCGCGGCTCCAAGCCGTGAGCTTCAACTTAATGTCGGGACGGCCATCTCCTGAGGCGTAACAGCTTCGTTCATTGGAGGCCAAAGCTCGACACCTCATCGAGCCAGACAATCCTAGGCTATGGCGAGCTAGGATGTTGGAGATTTATCCCAATGAAGAAACCGAGCTCCAATAATGCTCGACCTCGAAAAACTCCCCACTCGAGGTGGGAATCGCAGTCGGCTGTGAGGTGGATGGACGATTTGATGATTCTTCCATCAGTGAAAATATGAGATTGCTCCATTTGAAAGCGACTGTTACTTTAAGCTTGGGGTCAAGAGGGATTGGTTTAGGCTCGGGGTCCGGGTCTGGATAGATTGCGACCCGGAGTTTTTTCCTCTTTCTCTCTTCGACCTCGTCGATTTGACGTTAGAAGTGAGCTCGAATGTCCTCTTGCTCACACACTTCGTGCTCGCAAATCAGCAGCTGATTCCGAGTAAAGGGCAATTCAGGGCTCGGAGTAGTCGGCGAATAGGGAATCGCGAATATTGACCCCCACCGTCTTTCCAAATTCTACGACATCTAGCAAGAAAGAAAAGGGTGAGGGCCAGGCACGCAAGAAATAAAGGATAAAATCGAGATGGTTCGAGGTTGAATGCACGATACCATGGAATTAGGTCGGTCAAAAGAACAAGATCGAGCTCGGAAGGAACCTGAGCTAATGACAGAGTCAGGCTCCGAGCGTGTATTGGACGCGAAGGGGGGAAAGTGGATTTATTTTTGAGAATCTTGGATTTTCAGGGAAAAAGTTGGCGGTTACTCAAAAAGGAGATAATTTTGGGAAACATGCAATTTAAAAACCCTAATTCCATACCCCATTTTTTGGTCTACACGATATGTTATCCGAAACTTAAATAACACAGTAAAAGAGCCATATTTGTATCTTTTACGCAAAAACTGGGTTTGGAACCCGTAATATCATATGAACCTCAGAGCTACATAGTATCGGCTTAAACATTCTAGTGCTAAACTAGTAAATGTACCCACAGAGAAACAGTACAAATGTGCACGCAAAAATGTAAAAATAAAATGTATATAAACATATGGGATCAAGAACAGAAACTTACACACGGTGGCCGGCGGATACAGAGAGATTGATGACCGCAGGATTGGTTGCAAGAATGATCTCACGGAGTCGAACAAGCCAAAGTTGCTTTGTTTTCTTGGTTTGGAAAACATGCAAGGACCGAATGATGTTTGGGTTCTGGTTTGTTCTTCTTTCTTCTCTCTAAAAGTTTAAAATGCAAAAGTGAGGGGAAGGAGATGATCCGGACATATTTATAGGCCCTAGGGAATGTCAAAGGTCGGGCTAATCTAAACCATTAACCAGATTTCGTATCTGATCCGACGGTCAGGTATAAATGAAGCGATGGCGGCATAAATTTGGCAGGCGAATGGACGTGGGCATGGTACCAAAGCACTCGAGTACTCTAGTTGAGCAATCCCTGGCTAACGCGTGTCCACACTCGAGTACAATTAATGGTATAGTTACCAAGAAGGAAAGTTCAAAGGTTTCCTTCTCATAGGATTCGAACTAATACTTTCGAGAGGGCAAAATGTTACACCCAGATTATGAGCATGAGAAATGATCCCGAAATCTAGGCTCATTAGGTGTAAGCTCGAAATATACACAGTCGTCATATGATCCTTCAGCCAAATCATTTATGTAAATAGCGACCTCGAAGGTTTGAGGGATGTGTAGCCTCGAATATGCTCTGAGCTCGCAAATAGCATGGTTTGGCACTTGAATATATCCCAGAACCATTCCTTGCCTTCCGAAATGGTTCAAGCTCGAAATGTGTGAGTTCGAATGTGGCGACATCGTCAATGGATACTTGTTCCGAGCGTAGACAAAGTTAGGCGACGAGCTCGTGATCAACTGATAGTCTCGGAGATGTAATGAATTTCGTATTTGAATTAATCAGTTATATATGAACATATTTATTGTTGTGCAATCCCAATGTTTAAGGGATATCATTTAATTTGTTATCCGATCCCACATTTTGTGGGACGTTTCCATGTACGTAGAAAATAATGCATTAAATAGCATTATATTATTTGATTCCCATAATATCTTCCCGAAATATGTGGGAATGAATTCTCTAACCTTCTCTATAAATAGAGAAGAAAACTCCATTTGTAGGGGACCAAAAGACTGATTTCTGGAGAGAAAACTCTGGGCTAGGCAAATTTAACTGCTGAACCACGTAAAAATCTCATGTATTCATATTTTTCTATTTCCTCTGATGTTTTCTTGTTTAATTGCTCTCCTTCTTAAGTTGACGAAAAACGGCGTCAACATCTTGATTTTTTTTTTTGTTTATATATATCATATATATATATAAATATATATTGTATATTTATATATATACATATATTTGTTGCATGATTAATAGTATTGTATGATAATGTTTCTGGATTTTTTTCTTGGTCATATAAATTGTTTATATGATTATTGAAAACTCTCTCTCTTTCTTCTTCTTTATTCTAGTCATTCTCAGACCACAATCCAAGTTCTCATGTGTTGAGAAATACTTGTGATTCATAAAATACAAACGTGTGTTCTCTATGTGCCCACACACATCTTGAGGTGTAGATAAAACTCTAGAAGATCGTGGTTTGAGTGCTCAAAGCTTTGGATAGGAAGATCGATACAAATACGAAAAGACTCAAGGACACTTGATAGGCTTCAAGAGGTAAAAGTTTATGTTCTTGATTTTTTTGTGTTTATATATATTATATATATTGTATATATATATTTATTGCATGATTAATAGTATTGTATGATAATGTTTCTGGGTTTTTTTCTTTGTTATATAAATCGTTTATATGATTATTGAAAATTTTGTATATTGTTGTTCTGTTGTTTCATAATAAAAATAAAATAACAACGTGTCCACCACACACTAGTTTTTTGCTTCGTGCTCTGATTAGTTTTTCAACATCCACTTCACGATCATTTCCCAGAAAAGGAGTCAATTATGGTCAAATTCAAAATTTAAGTCTCAGCTTTGCATGCACTAAATCCAAGCCAATATAAAACGTGAGCAAAACTTATTAAATTAAGCTCAAACTTCATATTTTCCCTGAGTTTTTCAACATAAACAAAAAATCAATTATTAAAACAAAACTTAAATAAAATAAACCTAAAACACAGTAATACTAAGACAAACCCTAACGAAAAAGTAATAAAAATAAATCTATTTTATATAGTTAACACCATTCCTTGGGCTTCAAAGCTTGTTGTAATCTCCATGAGCTTCATCCTTTGTTGTGGGCTTTGAGAATTTCATATTCAAACCCTAATCCTAAGTTATAAATGAGATGACCTAATTTCGTAAATTATGATTTTATCCAAAATTTGTAAATTTTTGTTATTAAAATAATAATTTCATAAATTATTAATTAATAACTAATACTTTCCAAAACTATTATCAAATTTGGGAAAAATCAATTCATAAATATTTTTAGTTATAATAAACAGTTTCTTAAACTATTATTATAATGACTATTATTGGAATTATAATTACAAAAATTATATTTAATTAATAATTAATTATTTTTTATAAACTAAATTTTAACTCCAATTAATGTGTTTTAAAAAAATTTCATTTCTCTAAATGAAAATTAATTATTAATTTTATTAGTAGTTTCTTAGATGAATATTTGATTTCAATATATCAAATATTTTTTATTAAAAAATAAATGTTAATTATCTTGTTTCACAAACAAAATATTTGACTGATTAAATAGTCAAATATTCCCAATAATAAAATTAAGAAAAGTGAGCAATTCACTTTTTTAATTTTGAATTAAGACATAAATATATTGTTTCCCAAAATTAATAATTAACAATTTATTTGGTAATAAATTAATTAATTATTCAATTTAATTAATATAGTTAATTTTTTTTGGAAAAATTGAAATTAAGTAATTAATAAAATAATTAATCAATTCAAATTTAAATGGTGTAACCATTGGGTCATTCAACTAACAACTCAGTTATATCTCAATTTTATCATAATATCAAATATTATAATATATCCTTATTTTAAATTAAATAACTAATCTCATTAATTAAATAAGATAAAACAAAAATCTTAATTGTTGCACAAAACAAAACTTACGGCAACAACCTTTTTTCTTAAAAAAAAATAAAATGAATTGATCATTGCATTGATAACTTTAGGTATCTTAGTCAATGATCGTGCACATGGCTTAATGACCAAACAAGGATCATTTGAGTAGTTGCACAAAATGTGACTCACTTAGTCGATGACATCTCCAATTTTGTGCTCTAAAGAGCAGCCATGGCTGGCATAGTTTTGATCAATTCACAATTGATCAAAACTTAATCATCACTCACAGCTATATAACTTAAATCAATCAAAACAATTTGAATGATTTTTCTTTATTCAATCTCATCTCATTAAATCAAATAACTCAAATTCTAAAATAATTAAATTAAAAATCGCATAGAAACCATACCCAACAAAATAATATGACGTATATTGAATCTAATTAAAAAATGTGTAACAAAAGCCAAAAACAAAGACAATCTTATAATTAAATGATTAATCTCATTCAACACATCCATAAAACACATTCAAAATATATAAGAAATAAGAACAATTCTTAAGTTTACTCATAAAACATATATTCTACGTGTTTATATATGTAACAATTGTTATTATATAATCTCAACTATGACTCTGGTACCAATTGTTGGTTTTTTGATCATGTGATTGACAGTGCAGCGGAAACATGAAATAATACTTCAATGCGATAATAACAATTATTAAAGCATAAGAACGAATCACTCTAGGAACCATAACTAGAATGAGATATTCTCACGCGACATGAATCTAAATAAAATATAAAATTACAAATACCTTCTAGATGTAGAACATGCGTAGATCAAATAGTGTCTTAGTCTCCTAACACACTATCTTTCATACTATGGTTCACACAAAGAGAATGAGACATGTGAATGTCTGCTATTTGGCAGGATATTCAATAACACTTTTGAATCTCACATGAGAGGGTGTTATTTTCACAATTCAGACATAACAAAGTTATCTATTTTTTTCTCTTAGCAAATATATTGTGAAATTGCATCTGATGATTTTTTTTCTTGATGTTATATTCTATTAATATAACAATAGAAATACTGACATAACCCTAATCTCATTGGGCCTATGTGTGGGCCATAGTCCATTTGGACTATGGTTGGCTTCAACTAGAGGGTTTTATGTCTTTTGATATTTTATCTCTATAAAATGCTATTTGTTGGGCATTTATCATATTATTTTATGGAGTATACAATTATACTACAAAATTAAATATGATTAAACTATTTTTCAATAAAAAGCTAATTTTAAAAAAATATCAATATAATTTTATTTGCCATTAAATATTATTTCATAAATAATATTGTAAATATTATTTCACAAATAATATTAATTTGTGAAATTAAAAATAATACTTATTATTTTTAATTATTTCCTTTTGATAGGAATCTATCTAGCTAGTACATGAACAATATGGACTCGTAGTTCTAAGGTCCAATATTTTAATTAATTTCACTAACTCTTAGTTTCATTAATTAATTTATTAGCTATCTATTTTTCCACTAGAATTTTATAGTTGAACTCTCAAAACTACAGTCTTATATTATTAGAAGCTATAACTATAAAGTCATCCGTTGATTTCGTCATTGCATGAGCTATGACCCACTGCTAGTTGTTCATAATTAGAGCTAGGTTTTAATGTCTGTTAACCTCTCTAATTATGTATTTATCAATTAGTTCCATAGATCCTCTAATGAACATTATTCTATAAATTTAATTACAGAATGAAATTTTTGTTCTCTAATAGAAATTGAACGCTCTATGTGTTAAGCCCTGAATCAACACTAAAAGGAACAACTAATCTGCTTTCATTTAAGTAAGGATAAAATTCCATACATGTGAAGTATGTTCCTAGCCACTTGTAGTTCTATGACTCCAAGATATCATGAATACAATCGTAGGAATATTGAACCTTGCCCGATAAATCAAAAGGCATACACTACTATAAAAACATGTTTTTAGGGCACTCACCAAGATGCGAGCCCTAAAAACATCTCCTAGACTTTTTAGGACACTCATTGAGAGTTTTTAAATAATTTCTTTTAGGACTTGCTCACCAAAATGGGAGCCCTAAAAACATCTCCTGGACTTTTTAGGACACTCATTGAGAGTCTTTAAAGAATTTCTTTTAGGACTCGCAACGTGAGCCTTAAAAATTGATGCGTGTCCTAAAAATTTAAATTTTTTTTAAACAAAAGTTTCTCAACATTTTAGGACACTCATTGAGAGTCGTTAAAGAATTTCTTTTAGGACACACAAAGCGAGCCCTAAAAACTTATGTGCCCTAAAAGTTTGAATTTCTTTTAACAAAAGTTCATGGACTTTTTAGGACACTCATTGAGAGTCCTTAAAGATTTTATTTTAGGACACGCAAAGCGAGCCCTAAAAACTTATGTGTATTCTAAAAGTTTGAAGAATTTTTTTTAACTAAAGTTTTATCATAATATTAAACCACAAAGAAAAAAAACACAACAGCTCATTCTCTCTCTCCTTGCTCTCTTCCCCCATTTTTCTTTCTCTTTCTCTCTCACGCATGCCCATTGCCTAGCCACGAACGACGGCACTTCGTCCACCCCCCATCTATACGCGCCGGCACACGGCGTTTCCCGGCACCTGAAACCGACAGCCCCGCGAGCCCATGGCCTCATGTGCCCCTTAGCCTAGTCGACGAAGCCTCCAAAGTTCGGCGGCCATGTGGGTTTCCGAAATGTTTTGGGCATTTTCCGACCACCTCGAGCCACCCCTAGCCAAATGACCACCACCACTGCATTCCTTGTGCTTTGGGATTCAAAACCCACTAAAAGATCGGACCGAACCACCACCGTGGGGTGGTGGCGCTGCCGTCATCGTTGGAGCTTCGACGGGAGCTTTGGTTACCATTTAATTTTAAAAAAATTAAAAATAAAACCTTTTCATTCTTTTTTAGTTTTTAAGGCTCTCAAATAGAGGACTCACGTCCCGCCAGTTCTAAAAAGCATTTTTTGTAGTAGTGATAAAAGCACAAATATGAGTTCATTATCACTTCAGGATTGAGGTCAAGTCTCAAACGACCATCGATTGATGAATGTTGAATTCTATATTTTAACGGAGATTATCATAAGTTATTTCTTTCATCGTGTCCCAATCCAATACAATCTATATTGTATAAGGTAACTTTATCTTTTTATGTCGCTACGCTTAACAGTCTGGATGAATTGTTCTGTCTTTAACAAAAGATAGACCATACTCATAATCTTTATTAAATAAGGCTCACACTTTATTTAGCAATTACAAACAATTTTTATATTATTATCTTGAATTAAATCCTCTTATATATACAACATTATACATATACTTAATCAAAGATCACATTAATAATATTGGATCTTCATGATAAATGATATGTATAATTAAATACAAATATGAGTACAAAATATTAAATTTATTTATTTAGTAGTAATCGTTCATACAGAATTACGCTTTAAGGCACAAATCCCAACAATATTATCACTTTTGGTGAGACAGAAGTCTGCCTTCATCTTAGTGTCTAAAAAATTAGCCTGATCGGGAAACAACTTGCCACCATCAACTCTTCTCATCTCTACAGTTATAAATAGTGCAAATCAAAATATAACAAGAGGGAGGCAAAAGTGAGTAACTGTTCATTTTCGGAGAGAACTCCTACCTCTCTATTGCTGTAATTGTCCTCTCTATTACTGTAATTGTTCCCAATAACAAGATCAAACTAGTGTAACTGTTCTTGAATGTTCAAAGTTCATCGTAAATATTATTAACTAAAGTGGACGTAAGTCATCTTTTTTAGACTAAACCAGTATAATCATGCATCTTTTTCATTTATATAATGATAATTATTTAAAAATAATAAATAATTAAACAAATTAAAATATGATATTTTTTCAGATATTTTATAATGATAATTATTTTAAAATAATAAATAATTAAACAAATTAAAATATGATATTTTTTAGATGTTTTACAATGATAATTATTTAAAAATAACAAAATCATATTATTATAACTTAAATAAAATTTTATTAAACTTAAACTCACTTATTAGAATAATATCATATTAAATATATAATATAATCTGTTATGAATTAGCAACAAATTGTTTTTTTTTTTAAAAAACAAGCAACAAACTTAAATTTAAAATTAACGTATAATATTTAATATTACATTAAATATATAATATATAATATCATGTTGTCACTCCCAAATTAAAAAACTAAAACAGACATAAACTTAAACAAAAATAAATAAATTATTTAATTAAATAGGATATTTATTTCAAAATTTATATGACCTTAATATACATTTAATAAAAATAATCAATACATTCTATAAATAAAATTAAACAAACGTGCGTATTGCACGTTGTTTGTATCTAGTATATATATATATATATGCTCTTCTCCTTTTTTTTTTCTCTTTTTATATATTTATATATAGTTATATACCTAGTAAATGATTTTTATTTATATTTTATAATATTATTATATTTTATTTTTTAATAAATTTTTATTGTTATTTTTTTATGAGTAGAATTATAATATAATTATGTGATATGATATATGAGTATAAATATTAAAAGATATTATGATATTATTCATAGTTAAAGAAAATATTTAAAATTAATAGAAAATATTTAAAAATAAATTATTATTTAAATGATACTGAGAAAAAAAATTGGTATAATATAAAAATTAGAAGTAAAATAAAAATAAAAATATTTTAGAGATATATTTTAAAAGATAAAGTTGAACCGATTACGAGCGCTCTTGGGACTAAGAATTCTCACAATAGTACGGCTAATTTTTAAATACAAATGATTATATTACTTAATGGGCACGCATAACAATGTATACTTTACGATTGTATTATCTCTCTAAATAAAAGGGAACAAATACCGTACGAGGAATTTCCTTAACAACTCCGTCAATGTCATTTCTCCGGAGTTTCCCAAAGTACTAAAATGAAACTTCTTGAACACACCGGAACCTTCTGGATTCTTTCTTTGTAGAGTGTTGCCCAAATCAAACCCAACATTCTTTAAACCCCTTTCGTAAGTCCTTCTACTTCACCCACAGTATATTGAGGAGAAGACCGTAATTCGGCCACAATGTCTCTTCCTTGTCTGTATATATATAAGGAGAATAGTTAACACAGTAATCCACTAAAAGTTACAGGCAAACACACAAGCATTTTTTAGTTTATTTCTTTGTTCGATTAATTCTCCTGCGTGAGTTCCCATGGAGAGAGGAGGCGGAGGTTACAGGGGAAGAGGAAGAGGCAGTGATGGGTATGGCCAAGGAGGAGGAGGAGGAGGAAGAGGCAGAGGTTCTGGTGGTGGTGGTTATGGCGGAGAAGGTAGAGGCGGGGGAGGAGGAAGAGGAAGAGGGAGAAGTGGTGGTCGCCATGGCGTGGATCGATACCAGCATCAGCGGCAGCGTTATGATAGTCAGATCGAACAATCCAGGGGTGTCTGGAGGCAATCTGGTAGTGGTGATCGCGATCAGGCGGAGGTTATACCTCCTCAGATCGTGCCTACTGAGGGATCGAGCAGAGATTCTGGCTATGGTGGTGGAGATGGAGGTGTAGGACGAGGAGGCAGTGTTTGGGGGAATCGCGGCAGAGGGTGGAAAGCGGTGACTTCTTCTCCAAGTCAACTCGAACAGAATCAACCCGAGAGTGTTTCTCCAGGTACGGATTTTCGCTTGTGATTACTTCGTTTTGCTGAAACTTTCTGTACACATATTTTTTGTTCGAATTCATGATTTTCTATTTTTGGTTAAATCATATTTGTCAGTGTGATATATATCTTTTTTCCTGCAATTGTTAAATTGCCCAGTGTACCAAGAATTTTATAATTAATCCTAAAGTTTAAATTAAAATAAAACACATTCTAAATGGATTTTATTGCTATATTAAAGATTTTATTTATTCTGTTAGCTGTGATCGTCTCTTTTAATGGGAATGGGTCAATTTTTTTTTCTTTTAAGATAAAGTAGGTTTAAGCTAGGGAGAAAGCCAAGGCAATAATGGCTTCAATTGGTTAGTGATTGACATTCATAACTCTTTCTTTAATCTTTACAGATACTGTGGCTTATGGGGTACAAAGAATGACGATTTCTAGTCAGCCGTCTCGTCCTACCGGTAGCAAAGACCGAATTGTTCCGATAGGGAGGCCGGATAAGGGTGGCTCAAATTCCACCCGAAGTCTTAGAATTCGTGTGAATCACTTTGTTGTCAACTACAATCCCAAAAGTGTTATATTGCACTATGATGTAGACGTCCAGCCAGAGATTCCTCCCAAGCATGGAAGACCTGTGAGGATCCCCAAGCCTGATCTTTCAATGATCAGGGATAAGTTATTCTCTGACAATCCTTCAAAGTTTCCTATATCATCGACTGCTTATGATGGTGAGAAGAATATATTTAGTGCTGTGCCATTGCCGACTGGAAAGTTCAAGGTGGTGCTTTCAGGAGAGGACTCGGCCCGGTCTTACTTTTTCAGTATAAAGCTTGTAAATGAGCTCCAGTTAGGCAGGTTAAACGACTACATACTTGGACGTCTCCCATCAATCCCTCGTGATATCTTGCAAGGGATGGATTTGGTGATGAAGGAGAATCCGACTAGGAGAATGATTCCTTTTGGTAGAAGCTTCTATCCCAAAGAACCTCATCCAGAAGATGACCTTGGAAATGGAGTTTTTGCTCATAGAGGATTTCAACATAGCTTGAAGCTTACATCTCAAGGTCTATCCCAGTGTCTAGACTACTCTGTCATGGCTTTTCGTAAGAGTATGCCAGTTTTGGATTTCCTCGTGTCTCATATTAGAGGTTTCAACCTAAACGACTTTAGGAGGTATAGAAATAAAGTTGAGACTGCTTTGAAGGGGTTGAAAGTGTATGTGACTCACCGCAGAACCAAACAAAAGTACATTGTGAGGGGGTTAGCACGAGAGAATGTAAGAAACTCTAAGTTTGTTGTTGTAGATCCAGATGGTAAAATTCCAGACAAAGAAGTTCGATTGGTAAAGTATTTTGAGGAGAAGTATGGTAAGGTTATTGAGCACATAGACATTCCCTGTTTGGATCTTGGGAAAATTGGTAAAAGGAACGAAGTACCAATGGAATTTTGTGAAATTGTTGAAGGGCAAAGGTATAACAAAGAGCAACTAAATAAATATGCAGCCAAGCAATTGAAACAGTGTTCATTGCCTCCAGCATATGTTAGAGAGCGTCTTATACGGGATTTGGCTCAATCAGCAGATGGTCCTTGCGGGTAAGTTTAATTCTCTCATTGGATAACTAGGATGGTGTTTAACCATCAGTTCTTTTCATAATTCTTGACGTTGAGCATATTTTAGTTAATTAGTATTTTTTTCCCGTTATGTTGAATAACCTTTTTCTTGTTGAATGCCAGTAGTTTAATTTTTTTGGAATTCTTAATCTTTTGTCTTATTGTTAGTTGTAATTGAACTTATATTTTTTATTCCTAGGACTATTTGTTTAAGTTGTACTTTTGTAAAATATCGAACATATGGTTTGTAGTTATGTAGTTAGCCACTCCTATTATTTTCTTTCTAATCTTTTGCCAATAACTAAGTGGTTGAGCTGATTTGCATGTTGTTTTGGATGCTCTATTTATCATTATTACCAAAGGAACCAAGTTTGCACCATTAGAAGATGGTGATAGTAGTATATGTATTTACCTGATATGACAGAACTATGTGACAAATAAATCTAAGATACGGTTGAGCTTAAATGATTTGGTATGTGATGAAGTCAATAAGAAAATTGGACAGGTGTTGTCATATTCACTGATTATTACATGAGATAACTTGATTTGTTGAAAATAATGTATATGAGTATTGATTTTGCTCTATATTACTTGTTATTGACAGTGGAGGCATCTCTCGCAATTTTGGATTTGATGTCAACACAAATATGAGTACTGTAACTGGGCGTGTGATTGGCCCCCCTGAGCTGAAGCTTGGTGCTCCCAATGGGAAGGTTACTACCGTAACAGTTGACAAAGAGAAATGCCAGTGGAACTTACTTGGAAAGTCTGTGGTGCAAGGAAAACCCATAGAGAGGTGGGTTGTTCTAGACTTCAGCCATTGGTCAAATGATGAACAGGATATTCAATTGGATCCCAATTCATTCATTCCAAAGCTTATCAGTCGATGCGGAAAATTGGGCATTAGAATGGCACAGCCACTTTCTTATGTACCAACATCAATGGATCAATTCTCTAGCGTGGATAAACTTCGTGAGCTTCTTGAAGGTGTTAGTCAGCGAGCTTACAAGAATGGAAGAGGCCACTTGCAACTTCTTGTTTGTGTAATGTCTAAGAGGGATCCAGGTTACAAGTATCTTAAGTGGATCTCTGAAACGAAAATTGGTGTTGTCACACAGTGTTGCTTGTCTGAGCTTGCAAACAAGGCAAGCGACCAATATCTTGCTAATCTTGGTCTCAAACTTAATGCTAAACTTGGAGGTAGCAATGTGGAGCTAGGTACCCGGCTTCCTATTCCTACAGGTTCGGGCCATTTAATGTTTATTGGGGCTGATGTCAATCATCCCGGTGCTTGGAATGTGACAAGCCCATCAATAGCAGCTGTTGTTGCCACAATGAATTGGCCTGCTGCAAACCGCTATGCTACAAGAGTTAGAGCACAACACCACCGCTGTGAGAGGATTCTTGATTTTGGAGACATGTGTTTGGAGCTTATTGGTACTTATGATCGCCTGAACAAAGTTTACCCAGAGAAAATTATCATCTTCCGGGATGGAGTTAGTGAGGGCCAGTTTGATATGGTTCTCAATGAAGAGTTACTTGATTTGAGAATGGCACTTAGTACCATAAATTATTCTCCAACTATCACTCTTATTGTTGCCCAAAAGCGCCACCAGACCCGTTTGTTCCCGAGTAGTAGGAATGATGGAGGTTCCAGCGGTAATGTGCCTCCTGGCACAGTTGTTGACACAACAGTTGTTCACCCTTTTGAGTTTGATTTCTACCTGTGCAGTCACTATGGAAGCCTAGGGACAAGCAAGCCTACTCACTACCATGTCTTGTACGATGAACACAAGTTTACTTCTGACCAACTGCAGAAGCTCATATATGACATGTGTTTTACCATGGCTCGCTGCACCAAACCTGTCTCTTTGGTACCACCAGTGTACTATGCTGACCTTGCTGCCTATAGGGGGAGACTGTATCACGAGGCAGTGACGGAGGGGGTGTCTCCACCGTCAGCTGCATCCTCTACTTCTATGCTAGCATCATCTTCATCCTCGTCTTCTGTGGTTTCAATGGATGAAAGGTTCTTCAAATTGCATGCTGACCTGGAGAATGAAATGTTTTTCATTTGATAGGGTCCCAGCTTTGACGTTGTTACATTCTCCATGTTAAATAGGAGAAGGCGGAGTTGTTATGTTCCCCTTCTATATGTTTAAAGCGGGGAAATACTAGACTGTTATGTTCTCTCCTTGTTATAGACGGGGTAAGACAGCACCGTTATGTTCTCCCTCTTTGTTTAAGAGGGGAAGGTAACACCGTTAAGATTGTTCTTCATCAAAAACCACACGCTATTACACCGTATGATCGGGTTTGTGCGTGAATCTAAAGGATTAGAGTGAATAATTATCTGGCTTTACTCACTTTCATGGCTTGTGATCAACCATGGTAACTCTTGTGTAAGTAAAGCCAGGAGTAGAATAAGGCCTGAAGCCGTTTGTGGGGTTGAACTGTATGATTCCAGCTTGTTTTTTCCTTGGGTATATTCTGTTGATGTTTATCAGTTTATGTGATTGCTTCAGAGTCTTTGATATTTGTGTGCTTAGATTGCTTGTTAATTTTTTGTGTTTATGTAGTGGAGTTTCTTCTCCACTCTGTGTACTGCATAATAAAGTGTATGGGTCTGAACTCAGAACTTGATATTTATAAATTTGGGTTGTTGTCCTTGTTTTGTATTGATGATACGATGCCATTGTTTCTGTCGTCTTGCCCGGGCCAATTAAATCCATCAAGAGGAATACTTGAGAAATGAAGTGTTCGGATACAAAGAAATTAATAGAAGAAACAGAGAAAAAGTTTTCTGGATAATATTGTCTCTCGTTTAAATCTGAGACTTGAAACGAACTGAAGTTTTCCAAAAAAAAAAAACTGAAGTTAAACATAGTGACTGCTCTTATGACATGTTTGAAATAAGATAATTGAGCTTTCTTAACTCAGTATTAATTTTTGTTATTTGGATTTTTTTCAATTGTGGTGGCCGGTTCTTTATACACTCTTCTTCTCTTAATATCTTCTTCCATTTCGAAAGACAATGGAATGGGTGTCAAAATTGGGATTCAACCCATTTTGAAAGACAAAAAGGGTATCAAAATTGGGATTCATTTCTAGGTTACGCTATTAGTCACATGTCTGGATTAAATTGTTTTTACCTTTGGGGTTTTCTTTTTATTCATAATCAGTATTTTCTTTTGTGGGTATTGCTCATCGTTTTTTTCATACACGGTGATCTTGGAATTAATTAGAATAAGTTTGGAATTTCTGATCTGGATGTTTTTACCTGTCAAAAATATGTTAATTAGTGACCCTTAATTTTAATTGTATATATAATTGCTTTGTTTAGATTGGACTATTTAATATAGGTTGATGCTTTGGTAGAGCTCGAAGGTTACTGCTCGAAGGGTAGAGCGCAAAGCATTTTTACCTGGTGGTTCAACCCCTTGTGGTTTCGCATCTTAAGCAGGAAGTTTCAGGTTCCTCTGCTGACTCTTTGAAATTGACTTTTCATTACATCTTCATCTTCTGCTGCAATTGAATAACCCCCCATTTGGAGTTCCAATGGAGGGCGGCGACAATATTCTGACTACAATAAAGCAAATTGTTTCCAGAAATGAAACTTCAATTGTAAACGATGAGGAACGTCCAGGAGAAGATCAGAAATTACATGGTAGCTAGAGTTCACAATATGTTATTTTGAAGTTTCTTACCATTTTGGACACGATATTGAGTATTATTTTCTTTTCCATTTGTGACTTGAATGTTCATTACGATGAAGATACTTCAGATAGGCAACCTTTAACCATAGTTTTATTTTTTGTTTTTTGTCTTTTCCACTTAGCATGTGGTAGATTTATCTTTCTTTTGTCAAATAGGTTACTGATTCATTTAAATTAATAGTTTCGTTTTTTTTTTATTCTTCGTGGTACTATATTTTTGTTCTATTAGTCATGATACTACTATTTTGTTAATGCTATTTACTCTTTTACGCACTTGCTTATTTTCGTATTTAGCTTTTGTATGTATAAGTTTACGTTACACCCAAATTTCGACAATATAAATTATGGTCTCGAAAGTCAGGCTCGTAAAATATAAGCTCGAAATAAGCAAGTGTGTTACGTCATCAACATTTATGTGGATTGGGTTTGGCAGTTTCGCTTGGCATTAAGATGGCGACGATGGAATTGGTGAGCTCGGAACTACGTGCATTCTCGAAGATGTTTCAAGGTTACAAGTCAAGCTCGAGGCTACAAATACAAGGGTTCAATATTTGTATAAATTTCTTTGTTTATTCTTACTAGCGATCGAGCACCAGTCAGGAAGGTTCGAGCCTGAGCATTGCGAGCTCGAAGAGGATGATCTCGATAAAGTTACTTGCTAAGGACGAGGTTAACCAAAATGACGAGCTCGTGATGTTGGTCGATCTCGAAACTATATAAGTTATATGTTCGAGGTTGATAATCTAGTTTGAATACGAATACTATTTGAAAATCCCTATTTCTTAGGGATTTGTTGTAATTTGATAATGAATCCCGATTATCATGTGATATTATATAATTAATGCATTTATTTGTATTTATTCAAAATTTGAATTATAACTTCGCGACATAAGAGGAAATATATTTTATAAACCAGTCTATAAATATACTAGAGAAATTCATTTGTAAGGAGGCTGAATTTTGGACTGGGAAGACTCTGCGGAAATTGCTTTCTAAAAGCTTTGAGAGAATTCCCTCATTCAATAATATTGACTCCTAGACTAGGCAGATTTTAACTGCTGAACCACGTAAATATATGATGTACTTTTCATTGATTTTCCCAATTCTGTGCTTAGTGCTCTTTTATTCTAAGTTGACGAAAAATGGCGTCAATAGTTTGATGCTTTCATTGAGAGCATTAAACAAGACGTTACAATGTTTAATCAGAAACCTCTTGAATTATCAATGACTGCTGCGAACAACCCCAGCATTGGTAGGCGACCATTGCCCCAAATACCAGAGGAGCAAACTCCTAACGCTAAAGACTACTCACATTGACCTGGAAAGCAGCCCATGGCTGACCTGGGCCCTGAAGAAAGAAGTGATTCATTTGATTCCCAGGGGCCGCCTGCTCCCAGACTTGATGAGGATCTCTACTATAATCAAGAGAGATATGTTCCTATTGTGGAACTGGAGAATCGCCAACTGTGCAAACAATTGGCAGAAGCGACAAGGCGCAACGAAGAACTGGCCAGACAAGTTGCTGAGGCCCAGGCACCACCTCGGAGATTTAGAGGACGTCCCTGAGGGAGCACGGATGCTAGGAGAGCTGAGCAAGGGACCCAGCAGGCTCAGCCGAGGCCCAGGAGAAACACTCGGGTTGAAGCTACTGACAACCCGACTGCGGAGCTGTCAACAGGGACCGGGAATAACCGAGCTCCTCCTGTAGCTCGGGATCCAAATCCTGAGACAGTAAGGAACAACCTGGAGCGTGTCCGGGCCAATTATAGACCATTTAGGCAGCCACCGTCTCCCATAAGACATCCACCATCTCCCATAAGACACCCCTCACCAGTCCGAGAAGCCCCACGACCTGCCCCACAGAGGCCGTCTCGCAGTGGCAGTTGGGATCACTACACCAAACACCCATTACCACAACACATCATTATAATACTATTTAAAAAGAGTTATGGTATATTTATATATATATATATATGTGTGTGTGTGTGGGAAAAAAAGGGCCGTAATATATTTTGGTAACCCGCCTGCCTTATACTTTTTTACTAATTTCTTCTTCTTTTTCAGAAAAACTCCCCCATTTTCTACCGTCTCCGAAGTCAATCCATGCTTCAGCTCCGACCACCTAACCACCATCCTCACAACCATTTTTCTCCGAGCCAAGCTCTAAATCTCAGGCGCGATTCTACACCCGTTCCGCTGTATCTCTCTCTCTCACTTTCTCTCTCTTCTGCAACCCAAAACAGAGCAGTGTCTCTCTCTCTGTCTCTCTAAAAAGCAGCCACTTTCTCTCTCTAAAGATTTTCGCTCACTCTTTCTTTCTCTCCAAGCGCTAGAAGCGTGGTTCTAGATCGAGTCAGTTCCTGGTTTTCTGTGATTTTACTCGGAAGGTCCTTCGGTCATGGCCATGAAAACTTGGTAACTGATTAATATAAGAATATATATTAATAATTATTGTATATTTTATATATTTTTTTTGTCTGTTATACTTATTAATAATAATAATAGTATTTAGGGTTAGGATTTTATTGGTTGTTTTGTGATTTCGAATTTATTTGGGGGTTTTGACTGAGAAATCTTCTTTGCGGCCCTGAATTCCGGATCTCCTTCATACTGTCTTAGAGTTTCTCTATTTTTAGGGCCTAGGATTGGATTAGGTCAGTACCTCACTCTTCTTATGTTTATCAGATTTAATCGATTTTCAGGTCCTGTTTCTAATTCTGTGCAAGAAATGGTTGTTGCTGTTTTCCTTTTCGTTTTTGTTTGTTGTTAGGGTTTTCGGTGGGATTGTACGTCTGTCGGTTGGTTGGTCAGTACCCATCTATAATAATGTGTGTTTGGAAAACTAAGTGAAAAGATATATGAAGTGGTATATATGTATTGGTTTATTTCAAAGTAGGAGGGTTCCTTTATTTTGACAATTATGGGTTCATTTGACTGGTAAACAATGCATGTGTTGACTATGGAATCGTATTGTTTGTTCTAATTGAATTTATATTCTATTTCAACTGCAAATAGGAAAGGATTTGAGACCCGTGACTCGTTTTATATTGGGAATCTTTTATCTTGAGCAATTAGGTTTATTTTATTGTGTTCAAATCATTGTTTATTGTGGTGATTACGGGAATTTGAGAACCTACTGCTGGTCTGCTAGTCATTTAAATTGATGGGTTCATTTTTTTTATTGTAATTTTTCAGAGGAACTGCTTTTGGGGTGAGAGAATGTGGAGCAAGAGGTGAGGTTTTATGATTAGAAGTTTAATTGCGGTGTCAATTTTTGAGCATGGGGGCTACTTGTTGTGTGGCTGTTAAGGAGAAGACTATAACAAATGGGTCGACTAGTGAAATTTTGCATCGGAACATTCGATGTTCCCCAACATGGAGCTTTCGATGGGATCATAGAGGACGGGTTGCTGGAGAAGAGACTTCAATGAGTTGGTTTTCTGATGGGGTCAGCAGGAATGATGGATCTGAATCTAAATTTGAATCAGCATATGTTTCAGAGGAAGGAAGTCCATTAGAACACTCTTGAAGGCGTACATCCCAGAGGTCCTCATTTTCGGAGGGAGCTGCTGGGCATTCAAGAACTCCTGCCTCAGGTAATTTCCTAGAATTGCAACTACTGGCGAGGGAACTTTGCTTAGTTACATAGATGCCAACAAAAAGAATATGTGTAATTCCATATTTGAAGTTATATGAATGACCAAAAACAACACGTTTACACATGATTGTGTTCAACTAATAAAGCTTTCCATCATGTTGCTTAATATTTACATTGTTTTTTAATCGTGGGCAAATAGTCTCATATTTGTCCTGATTCCATTTCTAATGTAAATTTTGACATAGTAACAATAAATAAACCGCTGTTTCTTAATACGTTTAATCGTTCGTTTCTTCTAGTGATATTGGATAAATTGCCAGCTGCCTTCCTTTTTATTTTTTTTATTTTTTTACTTGTCAATTAAATCAATTTTTCTTTGCACGTTTGGCTAACTTTAGATGATAATTAGGCAACACAATTGCTTTCTGGTTTTGATGCTTGTTACTAATTTTTCTTTTTCTTAAACTTTTAAATAATTTTATTTGGTAATTGAACAACTTAATTGCATTGTGCTTTTGAAGTTTTCAAATTTGTAAATGTTGATCTCTATTATGTTGTAATATTGTGATTTTATCTGAATTTTTCAATGTATATCTATGGCAGATAAACCTATTAGAAGGAATGCTTCAATGGATGCAAGTCTAGAACAGGTACATTTATTACCAGTTGAGGGAATTTTTTTTCCTTGGGACTTTGTAGTGAAGGTTATCCTTTGCTTGTTTGTTTTCATTTTATGTCTTTTTTTTGTTCATTTGTTGGGTCCCGTCCTGCAGCCAAAGGAGTTAACTGAATCTCCTACAGTCTCGTATCCATCTCCTGCAAAGTTATCAGTTTCATTACCATCTACTTCATCCTTTGCTGCATCCCCTTTGTCATCCCAAGGACAAGTTCTTCCAGCCAACTCAACCCCTTCGAGGTGGCCTCGAAATTCTCCTGGACATCAGTTGTCAAGGCAAGAATCTGACACACAAATGCCAGGATTCAAATCACCAAATAGCTATTCTGTTTCTGAAGAAAGGGAAGCTCTTCCCTCTTGAAGCAATGAATCAACTAGGGGCTCCCGAGGAGGATCTTCAGATGGTTGGTCCATGAATGCATTTTCTAAGCTCATGGGGTATATTTGGATTTTTTGTCTTGAATGATGCTTGAGCGAATAGTTTACCGTTCCTTACCAGAAATTTTAGATTTTAGTATTCTGATTGTGAAATATGTAGATATAGTTTTGGAGGTATATAGTCAAGATCCCTTCAAGATATTTTAGCTATATACAATCACAGATTAGTATTCTGATTGTGAAATATGCTCACTAACTTGTTACTTTTCTGTTTTTGGTGCAGAGGGGCAGTGGTTGTATCTGTCAAGAATCTTGTTGGATTTGTGCTGATCAATGCGGATGGTAGCTGGTCGTGTGAGACCAAAAACAAAACAGAACATCTTCCTAACCCAGTAAGTAGCTTTAAAAATCGATGCTTTGTCAAATGGAGCTTTTTAATTTCAGTACTTTTATATGTCAAATGCCTTTGCTTATTGCTGTCTTTGGTTTAGTTTAGTTTGCTGTTCACTTTACTTGGTTGTTTATGTGATACTCATGCTAGTTGCTTCTATCTTTTTCATTACTGGATTTTACTGGTTTCTCTTAGGATGGGGATTTTACTGGGTGGTGGATAACTTATGGCTATCTAGAAGTTGGAAGATTGAACTTCTGAAGTTGCAAAATAATGATACAATATTTTTGTTTCTTGATCATTCTCACCAAGTACTAAGAGGTTGTTTTTGCTTCTTTTTTTCTTGATGCATTTACCAGTTGGGTAAGCGGGGTCTTGGATCCAGAAGGCAGTGCATCTGGAGATGTTGTTACATCAGTTAAAAGGTAGGCTCTTATTTGTTATTTTTGTTTACCTATTTATGTAGTTTCTGCTTTAATAGTTGGTGTAATTTGTTTTTGTCTTTTCTGTATATATACTCTTTTGTATCATTACTTCTTTAATGAGAATTGATTCTATTAATTCAGTCACTAAGTTTGTCACTAAGTTTGATTCTATCTGCTTTTCTAAATTCCATTGAGCAAGGAAGTTGTCTCGTTTTGCTTACCTTTACGTACGTGTTTCTCTTGAAACTTTACACAAAAGTATTGTTTTCAAATTGTTTTTTTCAGCTGGTCTGTGTTTTTTGCATAATAAAAGAAAGGGAAGACATAAAGCATAGTAAGAAGAATAGCATTAGAAAAGGTGATAATTCCTCTTTGATTTTTTATTTGTAAGCTGTAAAGTTGATTTTACTGTATTTTCCTTTTTAATGTTAGTGGGTTTTACAAATGGTAGTATCCTTTGCCCTGTGATGGAACAACTCAATGTTGGAAACAATGCCTTGGCCTGATGATTACTTTACTTTTTTTTTCCACGGTTCTTTAGTTTGTTTCTAGATTACTTTGTGCCTGATGATGAAAACTTTTATTTTTGTATTGATATGTGCATTGATTTCATTTTGAGCCTCCATCTTTTCTGCTCTCACCATCTTTGGTACTCACCATGATCCATTATTTTATTTTATTTATTTATTTATTTATTACTATTTTCTCATGTTGGCTGTGGTGATGATGATCTGTGTTTGCTGTTGGTGGTGGTGAATGCCAAAGGTGATGGTTGAAGTGGTGGTGTTTAAACCTTGAAGATGTGATTGGTTCTTAATGAATTTTCAATGTTCATGAAATTTCTAGCATTAATCTCTGAAGGCATTTATATATTAAAATGGTCTCTTTTTACAGCTACAAAATATATATTTTATTGCCTTATGTAATAATATGAAGATATTGTCATTTTTTTTTTGTTAGTTTTCACTTTCTTTGCATGCTTATTTGCCTTGTGATGGAAAATCTAATTTTTAGAAGCAGTTTCATGGTTTTGCATTATAAGCCTTCTCTCTCTCTCTCTCTCTCTCTCTATACATACATACATACATATATATTGCTCTCTCTCTCTCCTTTTTCACCAGAAAAAGTCTATTTTACAGAATCTATTGTGAGTGCTCTTAAGGCTTATAATGAAAATTCTCATGTACACTGTTAATGACCATATTAGCTTATGAGATCTGAGGGCTTTTGAATATTAAGTTTGTTATTCTCTGTTTTATAATGCCTTTGATGCTTTTGTATCAAGTAACTTGAACCTGTTTGCAGTGCATTCTTGTTTACATTGGATTTGATTTTGTCGATATCTATTTTGGCCCATCTTTGCTTCTTAGATTATGAACTTTTTTTTTTTGGCCTGATGATGATATTTGTCTTCTGTTTTTGCTAGTCTACTTGGTTTTGTTTCCTCAATTGAAATATATGAGTACTGCCCTGTTTTTGTTTCTCAGGCAAGTAAAAAAGCCTTGGATCCAGTTGCTCCAGTTTATAAGTACTGCCTTGTATCAGTATCTAACATATTAACTTCAACATGCCAAAATGAGGTTAGCTGTCTCCATTTTCAGCGTTCAAGTCTAGCGCTAATCCATATTGCATTTTTTTTTTCTACTTTTGGGTATAAACTTATATATTAAGCTCTTTGAGGGCTCATTTTAACTAAAATCTTAACTGGAACTTGTTCACTTTCTTTCAGTTTTTCATAAATTTTAGGTAGCATAATATCTCTGTTTTTTTTAATTCCATTTGCAGCTTAAAAGTCATCCTGCTTTCTCTGAATTGTTAGCCCAATATTCACAGAGCGGTTATAGGTATTAAATTAATTTTTGTTGTAAATCAAAGCATATTGATTCATGATACCATTATTGAACTTCTGAAAAAGCTTTGGAGCTTATTTGTTTAATGGTCATTAACTACATGAGGTGTTACTCTTATTTAGTATTTTAATTTATATTAGACTGAGCATAAACTTCTTAGTTGCATGAGTGATCTTTTTGAAAGTTTTTTTAAGTTATGATAGGTTTCTTACATTTTGTGGTGTATCTCTCTGATTAGAGATAGACTTCATCTCTTAAATTAACAAAATTTTCCTTTAGATTAGATTGTATTAGTGTTGATAATCCAAAAGTCTATCAGTAAAAGCTTTGTCTTAATTTGTTATTGCTTTGTTTGTCTTTATTTTGTTATTTTATTTTATCTTGTCTATAATTCTCTAGTTGTGTAGTTCCCTCAAGCCTTGTTCACTTATATGACCCATCCTTTGGTGCCATAGTTGCATCTCATTTTCTTGAACTTTAATAGCATCATCTTCAGCAATAGATACAGTTTACCCATCTAACACATACAATCCATTTACTTTATTCCATTTCATAACTAGCAGTGAGCCTTTAGTAATCTTTATGATGCCAGGTTGTACAGTTATGGTTCATCTCCATGGCTGCCAGATTATTGTTTAGCCGTATCCATACATAGATATATATATATACATAATTTTAGACCTTATGTTATAAGCTACTGCATTCATACATATATATTTGGATATAATTGTAGATTTTCTATCTGTTATAAGCTACTGAATTCATACTTATATAGGTATGTCTCTGTGGTTTGCTTTAGAGGACTTGTAAAATGTTTTTTAATTTCTTATGGAGGACATGTCGATATTTTTTTTTAAAGTGCTTTCTTTCTGTATAAATTGGCTGCGTTTTATTTTCCTGTTACTAGCACAAGTTCTCTGTTTTGTATGCTTGATTCTATGAGCACATTCTAGAATTTCCTATATGTATTGAATCTGATTCAAAGTATTGTATTGTAATGTTTATTGGTTTGAAACTTTGTTTGTTTATTTGTTCCATGGATTAAACACAAACCTTTTCTCAAGCAGAATTTGATAGCTTTCATCAAGTTTGGTGAGGACTGCATACTTTTCTGGGGTGTAAATGATCACAGTGAAAATGGTGTTGAAAAAAAACTTCTGGGTTATTTTTGTTCTACTCCTTTTAGGATTTGCTGCTAATTTGCACACTGCAAAACGCGCTCCTCGGCCTAGGCCTCGTCGGATTCTCTTGGATACAGATGTTGATACGGATGATTTCTTTGCTCTGCTCTACCTCTTAAAGCTTAACAGATCAGAGTTTGAGTTAGAGGTAATTTAAGTCTTCTTTTGGTAACAATAATCTTTTCAGTCTTCACGATTTGTCTATTACAAAGTTGAATATAGTATATCCAACTCAATTTTAGCCACTTAAAGGTTGGACAGCAGCACAAATATGAAAAAGTACATCTTTTTTCCCTTTCTATATTGATTCAATGAGTAAATTACGAGTAGATTATTTCATATTGACAGTTACGTATTTTAATCCTTGATAACAAGTCATTGAGTTTTCTTTCTTTTCTTTTTTTTTTCTTTTTCTTTTTCTTTTCTTCTGGTATTGATGATGATAAGTAGTAAAATAAAAAACCCTGCTTTTTTCTAGACCTTAGTCTCTCAAATATTTGGTCCTACTAATATTTATGTATATATGGTCAAAGGATAAAAGAACTCTTGGCCTTAGGACCATAATGTGGGATCAAATAATTCAATGCTGGCAGTTAACTTGGTCCTAGTGTTTTACCAATTACTATAATAACATCTTTTACTTTTAAAAGCTTCTTGCTTTGCTTTTTCTGACTTTAGCTCCCCCAAAGTCTCCAATTTTTTGAGCTCTCTTAATTCTCATTAAAAAATCTCTCTCCTCAAAGGCTAATTTATTTTCGAACCATATATAATACATAACCAACTTACAACATAGTGACACATAAGAATTTTCTTTTTCTTTTTTATTAGGGTGTGACTATCAACACAAATTCCTGGACTGATGCTAGACATTCTGTGAATCAAATCTATGACATCCTTTACATGATGGGGCGCGATGATATTGCTGTTAGAGTTGGCGGCGAAGGTGGAATACTAAACGATGGTACCATTCTTCCTAATGTTGGTGGATATCTTCCCATAATAGAACAGGCATGAGCTCATTGATTGCCTTCTACATGTTTGATTTTTGTTTTTCCTCATAAAAAAACTTAGTACATTGCCGTAACATGTATATCATACAATCTCAGTTAAAAGCCACTATAATTTGTGTTTAGTTTATGTATGTCAGGGTGTTACAACCACTGGGGATGTAGATATAGACAAGCTATCCCTGTAGGTATTGGAGGTCGTCTGGATGTTGATACAAATTTTGGCATTAGAAAAGCTTTTCTTCCTCAAGTATATATAAACTTTTATTTCCACTGATCTGTTATGCTTATTCTATGTATGATAAAAGAGATGTTTGCTTGAGTTGAGTTGAGTTGCTTATTTAAACTTTATATGCTTACAGGTGGAAACTAGCTTAAGTCTTATGGTCTTAGTAATAAAAGAACTTTTTTTTACAATGTGCAGGTATATTGAGATGATTTCTTTGGAGCAATTCTTGACAACATTTGTAGTTGAGGCCTTTAGAATGGAAGAATGCATTTCACTAATTTTTGTATACATTTCTTGTTTTGTATTTAGTGATAAAGGAATTTTAATTGGGCATAAATTATGTTGTAATATGATTTCTTAAGCCTAGACTAGTAGACTAAATATTGTAATTACATTTGAGTAATTAATAAAAATCTATTTATGTTACCTTATTTGGCTTCAACTTTCATATTTGTTTTCCTAGTTTTGTGTAAGTAAAAAAAATTATGTTTCTCTAAGCTAATATAACACATGTGTTATACTAAAGTGTAGTATAACACAAAAAATGTGTTATATTAAAGTGTAGTGTAACACAAAAAATGTGTTATCCTAAAGTATAGCATAACATAAAAAATGTGTTATCCTAAAGTATAGCATAACACAAAAAATGTGTTATACTAAAGTGTAGTATAACACAAAAAAAGTGTTATATAATCGACTATAAATAACATAATTAAACACTTATCTATATATTAAAATAACACAGAAATTGTGTTATCTTTGACAGTACAATAACACATCTGTATAACACTGATAAAGTGTTATGTAAAGTACCCTGACCTACGATAACATAGTTGGTCTTAACACATCAGAAAGTGTTATCGTATGTTTTGATAACACATTTTCGGTGTTATTAAAAGCATTTTTTCTTGTAGTGGATGGAAACTGTCAGGCTAGACCCGGACAAAGGAATGATAGGGAGGCTACCCGAGAGCATAGAGCTCCCCATCCTTCGGGAAGCCAGGTTTCAAGATCACAAGCGGCTGGGGCAAGGAGGCCAGCAAGTGACCCACCTCGTCATCACCGGGCCTCGCAGCCGGAAAGGATTGTAAGCTTCGTAAGAGAGAGCTTAGATTACACCCAGTCTGTAAGTATATATAATACCGAGCCTAGAAATACTGGGAATCGGGGGAATCTCCTGACCTTCGGGATCACCTGAACCATAACCGGGGGAAAGCTAATCCCACGAACCCAGATTTACGAGACCATTTGAACGATCGAAAATAGTCGGCGTATGGAAATCAAAATAACCCTATGCCAAGACAAGGAGCTGGAGTTTTCATAAACAATAACCAGCTCCCTCAAGTTCAAGCTCGACCCCCAGTAGATCCGGTCTAGGAAAGGGCGTTCAGGCTCTGGCAAGATGAGCGGAATAGAGATAAGGATGAAGAGTTCGACGAGGAGCTCGAGCCTTTTGCCCCACATATTTCTAATACCCCATTTTCGCAAGGGTTTAGGATACCCCACGTAGCACCATTTGATGGGAACTCAGACCCGTACAAACACCAGAGCGCCTTCAATACCATCATACGAGCCAGCAATGTTGGCTATGGCTCCGATGCATGCTGTTTCCAACCACTATTACAGGACCAGCGAAAAATTGGCTTGAGAAATTTAGAAGACATTCGATCTCGTCTTGGGATCAATTAGCAAAGGAGTTTAAGAAACAATTCAAAGCTATGGTTGGTGTCAGGCCTGAAGCCTCGGCCTTGACTAATGTCCGACAACAACAAGGGGAGTCACTGAAAAGTTACCTTACGAGGTTTAATATAGAAGTGACTCAGTCTCCGACTCTGACTGCCTCAGAATGAACACTCGAGTTGGAGTCGAGCTATCCACCCTGTTTAACGCCCAAATCGTGACAACCACTAAGCGGTGGTTGTAGTATAATCAGGCGGTCGATCCACAAGGAGGTAACCTAAAATCAAAAGATTAGTAGAAAATAACACAAAAAGTTAGTAACAAGAAATAAATAAAATTGTAAGTGAAAAGATGTTTGATATTTTGGTATTGTCTTTTTGATAAAGTGATAAAATGAGATAAGTGAAATAAAGGTAAGATGTAATCAAGAGTTGAGAAAATGAAAGGTTTCAAGAATCATCCATATGCTTGTTTAGTTACTTGGTTACTTGATTTACAAAAATACACAAGTAAATAGTTCACTTCCCAACATTTACTTGGAAAATCTAACATTAAAGTCCATATTCTTTTCTAACAAAAGTTCATTTGAGTTATAAAGTTCTTTACTTTAAAAGCACAATGTTAATCTTATGAAAAATCTAAAAATGACAAAATACCCAAAGGCAATAATGCAATAGAAGATTAGACATAAAATTAGGTATCAATATTACTTTTACTAATTAGAAGTACATAGAAAGAGCATGACTAATCCTATATACTATTAGCATAAGTAAATAAAGATAACAAAATAAAGATGGAGATGAAAGAACATAAATAACTCAAAAATTTTACATTAAGAACATAGTAAATCCAAAATAACATCACTAGCATATGGAATCATCCCTAACCTTCCTAGGAAGATTAGGCCATTATGCTCATGATTCTCACAAAATTCTAAGAAGAAAGTGAGTAGAAATTTTGCTATAGTTTATTTTCTCTCAAAATTACATACCTAATGTGAAGAAAGAGTCCCTATTTATAGTGAAAAACAGGACTAAAAAGAAATTAAACAACAATTGGGGTTTACAAAATAAATATGCAATCTTAATAATAAAATATGATTTTGAAAAATCAAATCTTAGTATTAATATTAACCTAGTTTTTTTGGGGCATGGTCAATATGCTCTTTTTCAAAGACACCAAAAAAGATGAGCTTTAAAGCTCAAAATGACAATTTTGCAAGGCCCAATACCCACAAAATATGGGTTGAAGGTGGCTGGTGGCAGAAGTGGGTTTTGACCCATTTCCAGCCAATTAGGGGGTGACACGTAGGCGGCTGGGTTGAAGAAGCAAGATGCTTGGGCGTGAGTTGGGCTTGGGCCGTTGGAGGCTGAAGGGGTTGAACTTGGCTTCATAGCTGCTGGGAGGAAAAGCTTGATGAGTTGGGTCACGTTGGAGGCTGGCCTTCGTTTGGGCCTCATCTTTGTTGGAGAAGTTTGATTGGGCTGGCTATGTTGGAGGCTTGGGAGAGTTGCTGGGGTGTTGATTTGATGGAGTGAAGCTGCTACATGGCGCGAGGCGGTTGGCTGAGGGGAGCTCGGCTGGGACGCGTGGCACGCTGGGGTGCGGACACCTGGTGTTGGGAACTGGGCCAGACATGTGGTGGACTCCAGGCGGCTGGGCCTCTTCTTCAATTGGGCCAGCTGCTAAGAACAAAACAACTAAATACTCCTTAAAAATGCCATTTTTAACTTAATTCTTTTCTCTTTTCCTTTTCCTTTTCTTTTGCTTTTATTAATGTCACGATGCACCATACTTTATACAAATTAAATTAAAATTAATATTTTCCAATAAAGAAATATATCAAAATAATTTTAATGAAATATTAGTTAAAACTTAATTTAATTTATGCTTTAAGCTTAGTAAAATGTCATTTTTAAGTACTAATCACACCCCCTTTTGCCTATCATTCGTTCGCCTTGGGCAATCCATCTTGAAGTGCCCAACCATTTCACATAAGAAACTTGCCTTTGCTCGACATTCTCCTAGATGACACCTCTTACACCGAGCACATTCTGGGTAAGTCCTACAGTTCTTTTTCTTACTCGCTCCAATAAATGGAGGTATCACTGCTTGAGCTTCGTGCTCTCCAGCACTCTCCTTCTCAATCTGATTTCCTGTGCTCTCAATAGCAAGAGCCTTTCCTACCACCTAAGCGTAGGTAGAGATTTCATGTACTGGGGCAACTCTAATGCCCTGAGCTATACTAGGATTCAATCCCTGGATAAACCTTTCCTTCCAAGCTACATTCGTGGGTACCATGTCAAAAGAAAACTTGGACAGCCCATAAAATATGTTAATATACTCAGTTAGTGTTGCATTTCCCTGAACTGGGTTCAGAAACTCATTCATCTTAGCAGTCTTGACTACATCATAGTAATACCTTTCATTGAACAGCTGCCTAAATTCTTTCCAATCCATCACAACTGTGTCTCGTGTCTGGGATACTACTTCCCATCATGTCCGGGCATCATCCTGCAATACATATGTAGCACAGATCACCCTATCGTGACCTACCAGCCCCATACTGTCAAGGATGGAACTGATCATGCTCATCCATTGCTCAGCTCTGAATTGATCTAGGCCTCCTCAAAGACTGGAGGGTAATACTCCTGGAATCTTCCACAGAGAAATTCTCATTTATTCTCAACCCTAGGCTGAGCCAAAACTGGTGCCACTCTTGGCATAACAAAGGAAGAGGTGCTCCCTGACAGGTTCCATTGTTGCTTCAAACACCTGATATCTTCCTCTTGCCTCTGCAATCTTAATTACAAATCTGTAAACATTTGCTGGAAATTCTGAGGGGCAGATGAAAAACTCAAGCCTTGGCTGAAACTCCCAGCCTCGGTATAACCACCATCAGACCTCATTATCTGCCTTGGATACATGCCTGCTGATTGAATCTGCAGTCAATAACTTGACCCATTAAACATGATGAGCATATCAAGAGCTTTCCCCACATGAACAATCTCACCACACTACAATCACAACCCACTACAGTGCTACAAACATGCCCATAGCATTCATACATCAATCATAATCCCTGCTCTTCAAACATTTATACCATGCCCCCAACTCCAGCATGAAAATATCACATTTATATATAATCATGGAGCAGGTAATCATATAATCAAGAGTGAGGCTCTATCAGAATCTCATGCTCCCTAATACAATGTGCATGTAAATCATTTACATTCTATTTAAGCAATTAAGAACATAACTATAGAAATAGTTACCACTCCCTGAGTGAAGCTATCTTTAGTGCCGAGTGTACATGCCTAGCTTGTCTTCAGGAACCCTTAACCTTGGCTCGTTCTGATACCAAGTTGTAACGCCCTAAACTCCAGGGACCATTACGGTGTGCATTTTAAACAGTGCTAAACTCACTAATCGAGTCATTTGGCCATAGTCGTGAAACTAAGTATGATTAGCGGTTTAGGGTAAAAAAAAATTTGGTTGAGATACAACATTTCATTAAAACGTTTACTGTATACATTGGGATCCCAAAAATATAATTTAAAGGTTAATTACAAGAAAATATTTACAACTAGCTGAACTAAGCGGCAAAATAAGGTTTAACCCTAGTTCCTCTTCAATCCTCGGCCGTGGAAGTTGAGCAGCAACATATGTTCACATCGTCACGTAAGCTCTCCAACTCAAGGATGGTCCAGCTTTCTTTTGCATTTACCTGCACCACATAACACTTTTGAGCCGAAGCTCAGCAAGAAAACTTAATATGCTCATGAACAAGTAGTAACATGTTACCAAATCATAACAGGCTTGCCTAGCAATAGTAACCCTATTCATGCATGCAAATAAGTCCAAATAATGATGGTTGTGGGCCCTGCCCTCCTGTATGGATGGTTACCAAGTCAATCCTAAATAGAAGAGTGATTAACACTTGAGGTTCTGATAACCATGTTGGGGCGTGTAGCCCTAATCAAATGAGTGACTAAGGAGTAAGTCACTAATATGGGTTCCGCACCCTTAGCCATGTGATGATGCAGTCACTTGGGCCTTCTGACCCTGGCTCAGATAAGTGACTAATGAGTGAGTCACTAATATAATCCAAATGAGTGACCATGGAGTCACTAATGTGGGTTCCACACCCTTAGCCATGTGACGATGCAGTCACCTGGGCCTTCTGGCCCTGGCTCTGAGTGACTAGCCATTAGACTAGACAATCGCTTTTAGTTTTCATCGAACTTGAGGTCAGTCAAGCATTAATGCTCATGATGAGTCATTCAATGCTTATGTCGATTAGATCTAATCTTTTCGGCTTGCGTTAAACACGCTAAAACCGTTCTTGAATCTTAAGCCAATATCATATGACCAGTGCTCAGTACTACTGCCGAACTTGACTAATGAGTCACAACTTCACAGTTAATACTGATACCATTGCTGCTTTCTGACTCATGGGTCAGTGCCATACACAAGTAAGCAATGCAACCAGGCATATATCATATGTCAAATATCCAAATGTAGGGCATTCAACATGTTTACTTAACAATTACTAGCATAATTATGATCATGCACAAACACAGAGTCTCAAGCTCTGATCAATCTCATATTCAATATTCATGTCATTCCCTAATCACATGTTTCTCATGCATCACATGCATCACATACTGGGTGCAGTTTTCTTACCTCTGGTTCGAGTGTGGAATAACAAATGAACGATCCTTGAGAACGATCAATCCTTTGATCCCTTAGCGGTCACCTAGTCATAACCAAATATGGGATTCCATCAATAAAATCAATTAATAAAAGGTTTCCAGACCAAGATCTAGCCTCTGCGGCCCTGCATCCCCATGCCGCGGCCCAATGGCCCATTAGCACCACCCTTCATCTTCAATAAGCTTGGGCCGCGACGCTCTAGAATAGAGTCGCGACCCCACCTGAAACCCAGCCAAAAACCCCTATTTTTCCTCTTCGAACTCATTTCAAAAACCTACTAAAACACTTCCAATTCCACAAAGAAAAGTTCCCAATTATTACTACAGCTTATCCTTCATATAACCAACAAAACCTAAGCTTTAAACCATTCAAATCCTCATCAAATTCCCATTCCTATGACTAAAACTCCAATCTCAAAACTAACACAAAAATAGAGCAAGGAACCAGAAAATTGAACTAAAACCTTACCTTAAACTCGAATTGAATCCTCTTCAATGACTGAACACAAGCCTAAACCCTTAAGCCTCAACTCCCAAGCTTGAACCCTCAATTTGAGCTTCAAAAATTCAAAGGGAAGGAGAAGGAGAAGGAGATGATCGGGGAGGGAGAGGAAGAAAACGCTCTGTTTCTGCTGCCTAAAGCTTCCTTCTACAACCTTCCTACTTAACACATATCCCTTGGTCCAAAGACCAAAATGCCCCCAAGCCTATTTAAAACCCTTAACAACCACCAAGGGCAAAATCATCATTTCTCGCCTGTCTCGTTAATCATAATTAACACCCTCCAATTCCCGTCATTTCCAATATTCCCAAATGCTAATAAATCATATCCCATTATTCTTTTATTCCCGGTAATGAACTAATCCTCAAATTATCCCGAGACTCACCCCGAGCCCTGAAATTAACCCCGTTATGACCAAACCGATAACTTGCATTCTGAGATCGTCTCATTCTGAATAGCTTGAAAAAATCCACATATAATGTGGCCTTACTCATAATTCACCAACATGCATGAAAATATATAAATATGCCCTCAGCGGGCCAAATTACCAAAATGCCCTTATAATGAAATGTGGACCCACATGCATGCATTTTTCATCATATAATAATATAATCCACATAATCACGCATATAATCATTAAATAACATAATAAATCAATTTTGGCCCTCCCGGCCTCCTAATCAAGGTCCTAAATCTCATTAGGAAATTTGGGTCATTACAGTTTCGCTTGGCATTAAGATGACGACAATGGAATTGGTGAGCTCAGAATTACGTGCGACCTCGAAGATGTTTCGAGGTTACAAGTCAAGCTCGAAGCTACAAATATAAGAGTTCAACACTTGTATAAATTTCTTGGTTTATTCTTATTGGTGATCGAGCACCAGTCAGAAAGGTTCAAGCCTAAGCATTGCGAGCTCGAAGAGGATGATTTTGATAAAGTTACTTGCTAAGAACGAGGTTAACCAAATTGAAGAGCTCATGATGTTGGTCGATCTCGAAAGTATATAAGTTATATGTTCGAGGTCGATAATCTAGTTTGAATACGGTTACTGTTTGAAAATCCCTATTTCTTGGGAATTTGTTGTAATTTGATAATGAATCCCGATTATCATGAGATATTATGTAATGAATGCATTTATTTGTATTTATTCAAAATTTGAATTATAACTTCCTGAATTAAGAGGCAAGATATTTTGTAAACTAGTCTATAAATAGACTGGAGAAATTCATTTGTAAGGAGGCTGCATTTTGGACTGGGAAGGCTCTGCAGAAATTGCTTTCTAAAAGCTTTGAGAGAATTCCCCCATTCAATAATATTGACTCGTGGACTATAGCAGATTTTAACTGCTGAACCACGTAAAATATCGTGTATTTTTCATTGATTTTCCCAATTCTGTGCTTAGTGCTCTTTTTTTCTAAGTTGACGAAACACGGCGTCAACAATTTATATTTTAAAAAGTTGTTTTTTGTTAAACTGTTTCTTGAAAATAAGTAGGTGTATTTGACATTGTTTTTAGAAAACAATTTCTAAAAACAAAGTTACACAATATATAAAATTTTGAGAAAGAAATATTTTTTTTATCAATTTTTTTTCTCACATAACATTTTTAATTATTTTGATTATCTCACATCATTTTCTCTCTCATTAATTTATCTCTGCTCACTTTTTCTTTCCTCACTTTCTCTTTCATCACTTTTGATCTCTTGATTTTCTCTCTCATCACTTCTTATATTCTTATTTTTTCTCTCCTCATTTTTTCTATCTCTACACTTTCTCTCTCATCACTTTCTTTCTTATTTTTTTTCTTACATCAATTTCTCTTTTCTCAATTTTTCTTCCTCAAAATTTCTCTTTCCTTATTTTTCATCAATTTTTCTTTCACGTCACTTTATCTCATTATTTCTTTCAAATTTTTAAAAGATTTTTCTCTTTGTAAATATATTTATTAATTTTTATTTGAGATTTTTTTTAAAGAAATAAAACTAAAAAATTATTTTTCGAAAACATTAACCAAACACTTGTTGTTTTTTGAAAACTATAAAAATTATTTTCTGTTCTCATTTCTGAAAACACAATTTTGAAAACAAAAAATAGAAAACAATGCCAAACAGACCCTAGTTTGTTAGGTTGCTATGATGAGCTCTAGGAAGTGAAGAAAGTAACTTATTTGCTTAATGAAACATTATCCTGAGCGGTTGCTATATGTGCATGCTTAAGAAGAGGGTTGTGAGTAGTGAAAACTTGAAGCTCTTCCTTGATCTTATAATCATGATCCTACTTTGTAGTTATTGCTATTTGGTCTTTTTCACACCTGATAATTGATTTTTTTTACCTTAGCATATTTGATTGCCCTTCTCCGACCCTTACTGCCCAACATGAAAGTAGACAACTAAAGCGTTCCACTTATTGAACAGGGTTCTATGGTTGGTCTGCGACCCTTGGATGACGAATGCGTCCTTAGGGTGTTCTCATAGTTCCTACGGGGTGGAGGCGATGGGTTCGGTCTATGGATTTTCCTTTCTTTCGCTGCATTTCGCTCAATGGGTTGAAGGGAGATAATGCATCAAGCTTTTCGTAAGGGCCAACTTGATCCTCTTCCCCAGGGATCCCAGATGAGGGAACCCTAAGAGAGCTACTGACTGCAACTACCGTCCATGTACGATCCATACTAGATCTGAACAACTGCGCATCCTACCTCCTCTACGTTCTTGACAGCCCATCTTTGTCTCAGTAGAGTTTTTCAATGTGTTTATTGGTTTCTATAATGAACTTACGGAAATGAAGAAAGTTAAACTTATTTGCTTTATGAAACATTATCTTGAGTTTTTAATTGAGCATCATGTATTCTCTTAATAGATATGAGCATCTGTGGTTACAACCATATGGCGATGTAAGCTTATTTTATTTTAGAAATGTATATTTGTTTTCTACTTGCTATGATGAACCCAAAAGGTTGAAATTTTGTTTGCTTAATGAAACAATATCCTAAGAAATTAATTGAGGAACATGTACCAACATATTAAAACTCTGACCTTATATGTTAACAAAACTGTGCCAAATTGAGTGGTTACATATGCATATGCTTATTTAAATTGATTGTGTTTTAGGGTATGTAAAGAAGCTTCTTTTACTTATAATTGGTTTGGATCTCAATGAGCAAAAAATCTAGTTTAGGGGAAAAGAAAGGGAGCATGAGGAGCATTTGCACATCTCAGGGAAGAAAGCTTCCAGTTGCTTAAGGACAAGCTGTGCTCAGCACCAGTACTCTGTGTACCGACACCCAACAGCAAGTTTGTAGTCTACTGCGATGCATCGAAGCAAGGGTTGGGTTGCGTGCTAATGCAGAATGATAAGGTGATAGCCTACGCCTCATGACAGATGAAGGAGTACGAGCAACGCTATCCAACTCACGATATGGAGTTGGCAGCGGTGGTCTTTGCGTTGAAAATATGGCGCCATTATCTTTACGGAGAACGGTGCGAGATTTATACGGACCACAAAAGTTTAAAATACTTCTTCACTCAGAAGGAGCTTAACATGAGGCATCACAGATGGTTAGAGCTAGTGAAGGATTACGACTGCGAAATCCTATACCACCCGGGAAAGGCAAACGTAGTTGCCGATGCGCTAAGTAGGAAGAATTATGGAAGCTTAGCAGCACTAGCCGGGATAGAAAAACTGCTGTAGCATGAGCTGATCAATGCCGGAATAGAAGTAGTTGTCGGTAAGCTGGCTAATTTGTCTATCCAGTCAAATCTGCTAGAAGATATAAGGATTGGACAAGATCATGATGACACATTAGTAGTGCATAGGGATGCAGTTTGAGAAGGAAAGGCCACAGATTTCTCAATATCAAGTAAAGGGTTATTGAGATATAAGGATCGGGTATGCGTGCCAAATGATCAAAGGATGAAGATGACGATTCTAGAAGAAGCGCACAATACCCCGTACTCAGTTCACCCAAGGTCGACCAAGATGACTCACGACATCAAAGCAATTTATTGGTGGCTAGGAATGAAGAAGGATATAGTAGAATTTGTGTCTAAGTGTTTAACATGCCAGCAAGTGAAAGCAGAACATCAGTGACCTACAGGCTTATTGCAACCACTTAGCGTACCTGTAACGCCCTGGATAGCCAAGACCGCTACACTGTGTATTTATAAAGGTGTGAGACTTGCTAATCAATTCATTTAATCAAAACGTGTCATTAGTTAAAGTTTTCTAGGGCTAAAAGACATTTTGGCCTCGAAAGATACATTTTATAAGTTATAAACAATTTACAGAAGGGATCCCCAAAAGTACAACGTTTAAAGGTTGGTTTACAAAATTCAACAGTTAAGAGTAACCATTAGCCATACTAAGGCAAAATACAAGGTTCTGGTCCTCTCGCCTCTGTAATCTCCTCAACCGTGGCGGTTGAGCGGCTTGACATGTACAGTCACCCTGCAGAGCTCTCTAATCAGGGTTGGTCAATCTTGCCCTTGCCTTTACCTGCACCACGCAGCACCCGTGAGCCAAGGCCCAGCAAGAAAACAACATACACAGCATATACAATATTTTCAAACAAATATTCTAATAAGCATGTTCAAATATTCAATCCATAGCATATAAGCATACTTCAAGGTACAAATAACTTCATCTATACTTAGATTATTCAACACTCTCATTAATCACATTCATAGCCAAATATAATAATCAATTAACACAAATACTAGGGCTGACACCTTAGGTCGCACCCTCTATTTAACCCACTGACTCCGGCCTGCTTAAACCGAGCTCAATGCATAATAAGCTGTCCTCGGATACCAGTGTATACCAGTGTCCGAGCCGTGCCAATTGCACAAGTTAACTGTGGCACGCTTAGGCTGTTGGTTTACAGTTTACATGGCATAATACCATTCTTTCAATCATATATATCAGGGAGCCCTTAGTCCCATCCAAATATTCAACCGGGTGTAGTTTCCTTACCTTTGGCTTCTAAATGAATTAGTTACGGGCGATACTCCTTGAGCGCGATCCGATCCCCGAGCCCTAGCTTAGCACCTAGTCACAACCATGATGAAGGATACCATTAACAATCTTAAATGAGTTTCTAAACCAAGTTCTAGTCCTCGGAACATTGAACTTCACTAAATATGGTAAAAGATTCAATCTCGACCACCCTAGGTTAAATTCCCAAGCCTAAAATCTCAAAATCCCAAAATCCCTTAAGGGCCCTGGCATAGGCCATCCATGCCGCGGCATGGCCCCAAACAGAGCCCTCCTAAGGAACAAAAATAGGTAAGGGCCGCGGCCCTACATGGACCATGCCGCGGCCCGCCCTCCTTCCTCAGCACAACTCAACTTCCAAGGGCTGCGGCTCACCAAGAACTATGCCGCGGCCCGACCCTTCGAACCCAGAAAAACCCACCATTTTCAACCTCTAAACCTCACTTTATGCCATCCCAAAGCTCCCAACTCAAAACCAATTAATAACAACATCATTAGAATGATTTAAACAACACAATTCCACCAAAAATCCAGCCTAGCACTCACCAAAATCCCAATTCCAATTTCTGAGATTTCAAACCTAGAAACTCAAAACCAGCCATGGAAATACTAAAATTCAACCATCAAACTTTGAATTGAAACTTACCTCAACTGTAGAATCGTTCCTCCAAGAATCCCCTGACCTATCTTCAAAGTTTCAAGCCTCAAACTCCACCTTGAATATCAAAAATCACAACTATTAAAAACTCAGCCATCTTTCTTAAAGTTCCTAACCACATAACAAAAATCAATGCTTACCTTGGCTCTAATTCAGTCCTTGATTAGTTCCTTGAGCTAATCCTCTAGCTCTGCCCTTCAATTCCACCAAGTTTCAGTTAATTCCCCTTGAAAATCAGGGTTTTTCCTTTGCTAAGAGAGAGGAGAGAGAGAAGGAGAGAAAGGTCAGTTTAAATTTGTGTCTACTATTTTCTAACATATTCCTTAAGTCTATCCTTAAGTTATCAGACTAATCCCAAAGCTCGGGGTACCAGAAATGTCCTCGAGGGAAAAATAGTAAAATTCCCCAGTATTCCCGCTTAGACATCCTAACCTCAAATATATCTCAAATTATTTATTTTCATAACCCGATAGTCTAAATCACTACTCGATACCCAAAATATCCCTGACTTGTCCAAAGTCAATCATAATGCCCCGTTGTGACTTTTCCTGCTATCTAACCCTAGGATCGCCCCAAGTCGCTGGCTGTAGATTTATCCACATAATAATGTGGTTCTCACATATATCACATACATATATTTCACATCATCATATAGTATCATCAATTATCATATGCTCACTATTAATCATGTAATTACGCATTTAAATCAACAAAATTCATTCTAATCCCAATTATGCCATCCTGGCACACTAATCAAGGCCCTTAAGCCCTATTAGTGATTTTGGGTCGTTACAGTACCAGAATGGTAATGGGACGATATAGCTATGGATTTTGTGACGGGTTTGCCACGAACAAGTAAACAACATGATTAAGCTTGGGTAGTAATAGATAGACTAACCAAGTCGAGTCATTTCCTACATGTTAAGACTTCATACACAGCGGACCAATACACAGACATCTATGTTCAAGAGATAGTACAGTTGCATGGAATTCCCAAGACAATAGTGTCTGATAGAGGATCGGTGTTTACATCGAGATTTTGGGGAAGTTTACATTAAGCCATGGGTAGTAAGTTAAGTCTTAGTATAGCTTTTCATCCTCAGATAGACGGTCAGTCCGAGCGTA